>NC_089225.1:2104586-2262708 GCF_963924675.1 Phocoena phocoena
GTTCAGGCTCCTTTCCATTGGTTCTCACAAAGTGTGCTTCTCTGGGTGGAGCAGGCTGGCGCTTCAGTTGAACCCAAGTACCTTTCTCTTTGGCTTCCTTCTTTTTCTGATCATTTTCCTTCACCCGTTTCAGGAAGCTATCTTGGCTCTTAGAGTGCTTAATATGCTTGATACGCTCATTAATTCTCTTGGCAAGAATCTTGCCCATGTTTGTTTACAATGATGCCAACAGCGTGCTGGGTTAACATTGTAGACTCTCCCAGTTTTGCCGTGGTAACATTTGTGGGGCATTCCTTTTTGAACAGTGCCCATTCCCTTGATATCTACAATGACACCTTTCTTGTAGATTCGCATGTATGTGGCCAAAGGAACAACTCCATGTTTTCTAAAAGGCCTAGAGAACGTGTAGCAGGTGCCCCTTTGTGTTGGTCATTTTGGCAAATACATTTTCATATAATTTCTGTGGCAAGGAGACAGAAGAATGCTTCAGATAACCCATCAAAGCCAAATCACTGTTACAACGAATGCACACTTCACTTTAAATGGTGAGAAGAATGCCTGAGAAACAGGGGGAGGGATAGGAGGCTCCGGGAGCCACGTGCGTAGGGAAAGTCTTTTTTTTTTTTTTCAGTACGCGGGCCTCTCACTGTTGTGGCCTCTCCCGTTGCGGAGCACAGGCTCCAGACGTGCAGGCCCAGTGGCCATGGCTCATGGTCCCAGCTGCTCCGTGGCATGTGGGATCCTCCCGGACCAGGGCACGAACCCGTGTCCCCCACATCAGCAGGTGGACTCTCAACCACTGCGCCACCAGGGAAGCCCATGGGAAAGTCTTTTTCTTGCCTTCATTTCTGAAGGGCAACTTTGCGGGGTATAGTATTCTTGGTAGTTTCTTCCATTCAGCACTTCAAACATATCATCCCCTTTTCTCCTGGACTGCAAGGTCTCTGTTCAGAAATCCATTGATAGCCTTATGGGGGTTTCCTTCTATGATTTTTTTTTTCTCTTGCTGCTTTTAAAATTCTCTGTCTTTGATTTTAGACAGTTTTATTATAATGGGTATTGGACAAGATCATTTTGGACTGAAATTTTAGGGTAACCTATGAGCTTCATGAACTTGGATGTCCAAATCTCTCCCCTGGTTTGGCAGGTTCTCAGCCATTATTTCCTTTATATAAGCTTTCTACTCCTTTCTTCCTCTCTTCTTCTCCTGGGATTCCAGTGATGCCTACATTGTCTCTCTTAATGGTATCATGAAAGTCCCACCAGCTTTCTTCATTCCTTTTCGTTCTTTTTTCTTTTTGTTCCTCACATTGGATATTTTCAATTGATCTGCCTTCAAGCTCACTGATTCTTCTGCTTGGTTGTCTGCTGTTAAAGCTCTGTGTTGAATTCTCCAGTTCTGTCATTTCATTCTTCACCTCCAAAATTTGTTTGGTTCTTTTTTTACATCTTCTATCTCTTCATTAAACTTCTCATTTTGGTCTTATGTTGTCTTCCTGATATCATTGTTTATCTGTGTTCTTTTGTAGCTAAGAGTCTTTGGAACAGTTATTATGAATTCTTTGTTAGGAAATTCAGGATCTTTATTTCTTCGGGCGTTACTGGAGGTTCTTTTGGTGGAGTCATGTTTCCCTGATTCTTCATGATTCCTATAGCTTTGCATGTCTGCACATTTGAAGAAGCAGTCACCTTTTCCAGACTTTACGGGTAAGGGAAGACTTTCACCTAGGGGTGGGGGCATGCTGGAGTGCGCTGTGGCCCTCGGTCAGCGCCCTCGGGCACCAAGAGCAGGCGCATACGGTGGCACCAGGTCCGGTGGGGCATGTCTTCTGGCTCAGGCTGCTAGGGTATACATCATCAGCAACTGTGTGTTCCATGGTGAGTACTGCTGAGGGTCCATAGTGGCCGCAAGGGGTACTGGGGTCCATAGTATCACTTGGGGTCAAGTGGCTAGACACCAGGATAGGCAGAGATGGTGGCCAGAGCCAATGAAGTGCACACACTCAGCTCTGAGGGCCAACTGCAGGTGCCTATATAGTTTCAAGTGCCTATATAGTGCCTGCCAGTTGCAGACACACAGACAGCGGTAGGGGCCACGGCAAGCAGCAAGGGCTGGGACGAACTATAAGCTCACTAGCAGCTGTGGGGTTCCTACCATGGCCCTGCGGTAGCTGCACACTTCCCAGCCCCACGAGCCATGCACAGTGTAAGGGAGGCTGGTGACGGGTTGGGCCAGGGGTGTGCAAGTGCATAGCTCAAGTGGCTGGCGGCAGGTCAGTGCAGCAGGGCAGGCTAGTGACAGAAGACAGGGCCTGATCCAGACCAACATGTAGCTGTGGAGGCTGGTGGCCGGAGTGCTCTCCTGTGGCTGCCAGGATGCCCACTCCCAAACTACACATTGCAGTGGAGGCCTGCAGTGTGGAAAGGCACAGCTGGAGGCACTAGCTGCAAGGAAGCACACTGTGGCGGGGTCAGCTATGGAGGTGTAGGCTGCTGTCTTGCACTCACATGGCCACAGAGGGCTGCTTGCTGCCCGTGCGGTTCCCAGGCTCCCCAAGGGCAGGGGAGGAGTGGGGAAACGGAGCAAGGAAGGACTTGGGCTTCTGGCATCAGTGAACGTGAATACCTATAGGGCAAAAGTTGCTGAAATATGCAGGGGTCCACGGTGGTGAAATCTGCTAAGTTTTTCTGCAGAGCAGGTCACTGAGAACCACACTCACTCCCACTGCATGGCTGCCACTGGTATCCCCTGCTTTTCTTCCTTGCTCCCAGCCATTTCAATACACTTCAGTTTTGCCAATCTGGGTGGGAGCTTCGTGTGGTGCTCTGAAAGTCTTGGGGAAACTGGTCACTTCCTCCATTCTTCCTTTCCTGGCCAGGGGAACTCTTCCTATCTGGGAAGTTCCCTCATGGCACTGAGCAACCCCAACTTGGGGGAAGGGATAATGCAGTCAAAATGAAGCTGTCTTCTTCCTTCTTTTTCTTGCAGTTATTCTCAGGTTTTTGGTTCCACTGTATCACTAAATTTTCTCAAGTGGACTCCGGAGCTCTCCCAGAGCTGTTTTCATTAATGGATAGCTAATTGTTAATTATTGTGGGGAGATGGAGACTGAGTTCTTCCTTTCCAATCTGGATGCCTTTTAATGCATTTGCTTAACTAACTGCTTTGTGTAGAACCTCCAGTACCATTATGAATAGAAGTGGCAAAAACTGGACATCTTGTCTTGTTCCTAATCTTAGGGGGAAAGCATCTGGTCTTTAACCAGTAAGTATGATGTTAGGTGGGGCTTTTCTATAGAGATCCTTTGCAAGATTAGGAAGTTACCTTCTATTCCTAGCATATTGATTGTTTTCATCATGAAGGGGTGTTGAATTTTATAAAATAATTGTTCCGTGTCTGTTGAGATGCAGTGTTCACCCTTTATTCTATTGCTATGGTGTATTACATTATTTTATTTTTGATGTTAAATACACCTGGCATTCCTAAGATAAATCCCACTTGGCCATGGTATATAACCCCTTTTATATATTGCTGGATTCAATTAGAGTATTTTGTTGATGATTTATCCATCTATATTCGTAAGAGTATTGGTTTGTAGATTTCTTGCGCTGTGTTTGGTTTTCTTACCAGGGTAACATTGACTTCATAGAGTGAGCTGAGAAGAAATCCCTCCCTTCCTATTTTTTGAAAGACTTTGTGAAGAATTGCTATTAATTCTTTAAATGTTTGGTAGAATTCACCAGTTTTACCTAAGCTTTTCCCTGATGTAGATTTTTTTATTTACTAATTCAATCTATTTACTTGTTATAGGTCTTTTCAGATTTTCTATTTCTTCTCAAAACAGTTTTGTTAGTTTGTGTCTTTCCAGGAATGTGTCCATTTCACCTACATTATCTAACTTGTTGGCATACAGTTGTTTATAATATTTGCCTATAATTCTCTTCATTTCTGTACAGTTGGTAGTAATATTCCTCTTTCATTTCCGATTTTAGTATTTTTAGTTTTCTCTCTTTTTTGCTTTGTCAGTCCAGCTAAAGTCTTATCAATTTGGATGATATTTTCAAGGGACTAACTGCTTTTATTGATTTTCTCTATTGTTTTTCTATTCTCTATTTCATTAATTTATGTGCTAATCTTTATTATTTCCTTCCTTCTATTTGAGTTTGTCCTCTATTTCCAGTGTCTTAAGATGGAAGGTTAAGTTGTTTATTTTGAGATCTTTCCTTTTTTTTTTCAATGTAGGCATCTACAAATATAAATTTCTCTCTGTGTACTGCTTTAGCTGAATCCTAAATGCTTTGGCATGCTGTTTCTTCAGTTTTATTCATCTCAAAGTATCTTCTAATTTCCCTTGTGATTTATTTTTTTAAATATTTATTTTTTGGCTGTGTCAGGTCTTAGTTGCAGCACGCGGGCTCTTTGTTGCGGTGCGTGGGCTTCTCTCTACTTCTGACATGGAGGCTTCTCTCTAGTTGTGGTGCATGGGCTCCAGAGCATGCGGGCTCATTAGTTGCGGCACATGGGCTCTCTAGTTGTGGCACACGGGCTCCAGAGTGCACGGGCTCAGTAGTGGCAGCACACAGGCTCCCTAGTTGTGGCACGTGGACTCTCTAGTTGCAGCGTGTGGGCTTAGTTGCCCCACGGCATGTGGGATCTTAGTTCCCCAACCACGGATCAAACTGGTGTCCCCTGCATTGCAAGACCAATTCTTAACCACTGGACCACCAGGGAAGTCCCATGATTTCTTTTCAGATCCATTGATCATTCAGTAGTAAGTTATTTAATTTCCATATATTTGTGAATTTCACCAAGTTCACTGATTTTACTTTCTAATTTCATTCCACTGTGGTCAGAGAATGATTTCAACCCTTTCAACTTTATTGATGATTTTAATGGCCTACCACATGGTCTATCCTGAAGTCTGTTCTATGTACACTTGGGAAGAAGATGAATTCTGCTATTGTTGGGTGGAGTGTTCTAAAGATGTCTATTTTATCTACTTGGATATAGTGTCATTCAAGTCTTCTATTTCCTTCATGATCATTTACCTAGTTTTTCTATCCATTATTGAAAGGGGGGTACTGAAGGCTGTGACTACTATTGTTGAACTTTCTATTTCTCCATTCTGTCAGGTTTTCTTTTATATATTTTGGATCTCTGTTTTTAGGTACCTATTTGTTTATAATTGTTATGTCTTCCTAACGGACTGCCCCTTTTGTCATTATAAAATGTCTCTCTTCATCTCTAGTAACTTTTGTTTTGTTTTGTTTTACAGTCTATTTTGTCTGATACATAGCCTCTCCAACTTTCTTATGGTTACTATTTGCATAATATATGTTTTTCCTTCCTTTTACATTTAATCTATTTGTATCTCTGAATCTAAAGTATGTCTGAAGTAGAAAGAATATAGCTAGATCTTGTTTTTCATTCTGCCTGACAATCTTTGCCTTTTAATTGGATTGTTTAATCCACTGACATTTAATGTTTTTATTGATATAGTTAGATTATGTTTGCCGTCTTACTTTTTGTTTTCTATGCTTCACGTCTTTTTCTTGTTCCCTATTTCTCACTGCTTTCTTCTGCATTAAGTGAATCTTTACAGTGTGGCATTTTAATTCCTTTAATGATTTTTTTCACTATACTTATTTTAAGCTATTTTCCTTGTGGTTTCTCTAAGGCTTATGAGATACATTTCATATCAATACCTTTCAAATTGATACTAACTTAACTACAGTGAGATACAATAATGTTACTCTTATATAGTTCTATTTCCTCGTCTTCCTTTGTGTGTGTGTGTGTGTGTGTGTGTGTATACACACACACACACACATATATGGTGTTTATTAAATCTGTTTGCTTATGTGCATTTTATTGAAAATGAGGTTTAACATTAGTAGAATAAATTTATTTTCCTATGTATAAAGTGGCACTTTTTGCCCTTTTATCTATTGGGGCTTTCATATTATTTTGGTCAATTTAAGAAATTCTTTTTTTTAATATATATACATTTAAAATATTTATTTATTTAATTTATTTATTTTTAGCTGTGTTGGGTCTTTGTTGCTGTGTGTGGGCTTTCTCTAGTTGTGAGTGGGGGCTACTCTTCGTTGTGGTGCACGGGCTTCTCATTGCAATGGCTTCTCTTGTTGTAGAGCATGGGCTCTAGGCACCCAGCCTTCAGGAGTTGTGGCTCATGGGCTCTGGAGTGCAGCGTTGTGGCGCACGGGCTTAGTTGCTCTGCGGCATGTGGGATCTTCCCGGATCAGGGCTCGAAACCGTGTCCCCTGCATTGTTAATGGGATGAGGTTGCTAGAATTACACAGAAACATCCTTCTTATTTTATCTTTTAGTGTAGAAAATTAACCTTTTCATTTTTATTGCTTCCAACGTTTGAAACTTCTTAACCTTCTAAGATCTGAAACACATTAAAAGTTTTCCTGCACATGGACCATAAACTCTAGGTACATAGCTAAACTTTTCTTTCTCCTTTTTTACAGATAAAATCTCTGTATGACTTACTCTGGTTTGTGCTAGAGATGCGGGTTTGTTCAATGAATATCAGAGACATAAACTATCTGTAGCTACATGCCACAGATACTCAGGTAGGTATTAGTGGAGATGCCAGTTAACACACTGGGTTCACTTCAGCTTTACATAGCATACTCTGCACTGCTGAGTGAGATAACACACCTCAACATATCAAATAATGTCATTACACAAATCAGGCACTGAATGTAATATCAACAAACGATTCAATGTTGTATTTGTTTCTATTTCACACTTGGATGGCCATCCTGTACATAATGCTTAATTCACTTAGGTCACATTTTGATGGTGCTATGATTAGGATTTAAACTGATGTTCCTACAAATTGTTTACCAGTTTTCCTAAAACTATTTATTAAAAAAAAAAAAGAAAAGAAACCCTCTGTTTTAAACTGGAGATATGACAACTAAATGCAGATACTAGGCTACATCTTGCACTAGAAGGAAAAATAATGGTATAAAGGATGGCGGTATAAGGATAATGGTATAGCATAATGGTATAATGGTTCACTTAACAAAATTGGAATGGGGAAGGCAGATTAGAAAGATACATTTATTATAATAATGTTAAATTTATCAAAATTGATGATTATACTATTGTTATGGAAACACTCGTCTCTCGTCTTAGGAAATACAAGTCAAAGTGTTTAAGGGTAAAGGATCATGATATATGTAACTATTGTCACATGGATCAAAAAAAAAAATCCAAAAAACAAAACAAGCACCACATTCATAATAGAAAAGTGCTTCTCAAACAAAGGTGATTTGCCCCACAAGGGGACATTTGCTTATGTCCAGAGACATTTTGGGGAGAGGGAGCTACCAGTATCTGATGGGTGGAGGCCAGGGATGCTGCTAAACACCCTACAAAGCACAGGTCAGCCCCCCAAAACAAAGAATTATCTGGCCCCAAATGGTGATAGCATCAAGGCTGAAAAACCCTGATACAGAGAAAGGAAATGATGGAGCAAGTGGGATAGAACGTCAACAATCGACGTATCTGGGTGAGGTGTATATGGATGCTGTTTTAATTTTTCTTAACCTTATAATTTTTCTGTAATTTGGAAATTAATTCCAAATAAAACATTTTTAAAAGCCTTTTTTAAAGTACTTTGTTGTGATGATTACTTTATCATACATTAAACCACTGCAGTGAAAAGTGGACCTATTTGGGAACTCTCTATTCTATTTCACTGATATTAGACATCTTTTTTCCCAGTGCCACATTCTTTTCATTTCTGTTTCTATGTAATTCTAGCAACCTCATCCCATTAACAAAAAAAGAACTTCTTTTAAATATACATATACCTATGTACCTACATATTGATATCTTTACTTTTTCCAAATTAATTTGTTTTCTTATTTTTAAAAAAACATCTTATTGGGATCCTGAGTTGAAAACATTTTTTTAATCCAGAATGCCATCTCACATGGTTCTTTGGGAAACGTCTCCTGAAGACCTGGAGCAGTGAACATTTCTAGTGAGGAGTCTTTGAATTATCAAAGTCCTTAAGAATTGACAGTTCTTTGGAAATTAATGAAGCAAGGCATTTTAATATGTGTGCATTAAAAGTGCAAAGATCATATGGTTGGGTTGTTTATTTGCCTGATTATTTTTCAGGAAACAGTGAGGCTGGGCTCTGAGAAGCTGAAGTGGTGATTCCCCAATGAGAGCCCCACTCATGTAATCTAAGCTTTTCAGGGCCATCCAAAATGCAAAGTGATGTTAAGCCACACGTGATACTAAGCATATGTTTGGATTAGAACAATGTACTACAAACACATTTTCAAAGGTTCACACGTGGAAAACGCTTTTGTGCTTTTTAGGCCACAGAACCTTAAAGCCTAAGCGACGTTAAGGTACGCAATTAAATACATCTACCATAGACACACTTCTCTGCAAGGATCTGGAGCTCTCTCTGGAATACAGCAGAATACCAATATATCAATGAATTAGAAACCTGGATGCTATTTTGCTTCTGTTCTATCTCTGTTTATTAATGATTTCTTCAAAGGTAAAATAATATAAATAGGTTCACAAGAGGTATGTGTTAATATATTTAATAAATGTCTCATAAAATCATTTTCATAGGTAAGCCAAGTGTAATAAAGAGAAAGACCTCATTTGTGGTAGCTGGCTGCTTTTGTGTCCCCAGTTCTCTCTTTTCCCTTTTGCCCCATATCCGGGTAACCTGATAAGAAGGACAGCTCACACCCTCAGGCCCTTGGCACTAAAATTTCAAATCATGTAAGCCCCAGACTGAGCATGGGAACCTCCACCTGGCTCACTTCGTAACTGCAATAAAAACTCAAGGCCCCGCATTGCTCCTGTTCTACTCCAGACCAAACCAGAGCTATTCTCCTTGGGTGGTACATTTGCTATTGACTGTTGTGAGTCGTGAATCCTTTTACACAACCCACTGGAGCCCATGTGTCATTTGTCCCAACCTCCATAGTCTCCTGAGATAGGGGACTGCCCAGCATCCAGCAGGGGATGCTAGGGACCCAAATAAAACACCAACTGACTAGTTTTGCTTATTGATTTCTCAGAATCACTTGCCAAGGAGCTAGGAAGACTCCAGTCTCTCGGAAGTCTTCCAGAGCAAAGACCAGGAGAGTGATGACATCATGTTGGTATCCATGAATAAGTAAGGATTTGAAATATACTGAAGCAAATGTCTAAGACAGGGCTAATAATTCATACAACTAAATCTGAAGGGATAAAAACTAAACCATATGGAATGCAATACTGAAGACATATCTTCAGTTACACTTCTACTTTTATTATTTTAACAGAAACATTTAAAATGAAAAGTTTTCTTATACCTAAACTACACATTAAAAAGCAAAACACAGAATCCCAGCTCTCACCCAAATGGCACTCCAAGGGCACCAAGAGGAGTCACCAGGACTGTGGGGACCGCCGTGTAAGCCAGGAAGTTTCCAATCTGGCCAACAGCCACTGTCAAGAGAATCACAAGCGTATCACTGCAATTACAAAAATCTCTTTGAGCATTCATCACAGAGTTGAATTTTGCAAGACTGTGCTCTGAAAGGGCTACTTCTTTCTCATTACTGGTGAGGAAGGAAATATGGGGCATCATTTGCATGATTAAGAGTCCTGAGGGCAGAGGAGAGCAGGCCCCACAGTGTCACTGGCCCAATTAGTTTCAACCCTCTATGGAAATTCCCAGTCTAACCAGCAGTGACTGACAGTGGGTACAAGAGTATATTTCCACTTTCTTCTTAACACATCCCTGTTTTAAGATAGATCATGTAGAGCTTTCCATGTCCCTTCAAGTGGCCTGGGATCTATTCCAGTGACACACTGCTGGCACATCAAGTGGAAACACTACTGCCTGTACAGGGCTGTGCCTGGGGCTGCACTGAGATAGACAGATAGACAGATAGATAGATAGATAGATAGATAGATAGATAGAGCTTAAAAATGAGTTCTTCAATGAATCAATGTCTACTAGAAAATTTCTTGCCTAAAAGACAATGTGTGACAAAAAGACCTCAAGATATATCTGAAATATCTAACAGAATTTTTCTTTATATATGTAAAGGTCTGAACTCTAATTTTATTATTTTTATATTATAACACATGACCTCTGATCTGGTACTTAAGGCTGAGTGAAGAAACTCCTTTGTAAAACCAGTTGTGTGGGGCACAAGCTCACCAAATGCCCACAGCCCAACTACAAATGAGGAAGCAGGAGCTGCTTAATTTCTTCAGACCCAGGACAGTCTGACCTGGACAAAATTCAGGGCCAACAGCAGGCAGCAGGATCCTCTGCCTTCACCCTCCACTGTCACCCACCATCCCCATCCTTATTCCAAAGAACAAGCTAAGCTCATCCCACCCCCTCCATCCAGCCCTGAGAGACAAATGACTGATCTTACAAAAGGAGACCAAGCTCTTCACCACAAAGAGTACTTACTTGCAATTGTTCCTGCCCACCACACAATGTCTGTTAAATAGGAGGTACCTGTAAAAGAGTGAGACAAAAACATCAGGAAAGTACGAACCAAGAGGTTTACAAGCTACACACTTAAAAGAGGAATTTTTAAATAAAACTAAAATTGAAAAGAATGAATGCCATACTTTTATTCACCCTACAAAGAAACTTTAAAGTAGTCTATAAAGAGCAGCATGAGAAACGATTAAAAGTGGCAAAATACTTTCTGCAATCAACACAAGCTGACCCAAGCAAATAAAATCTTTATAAATTGTACTTTATTTGGGAGGGGAGCTCAACACATCAGCTAGAGACAAATATTCTTTGGAGTAACTTTTTATATGTTGATTTCAAACGAGATTTGACCTTCAAAGTCCAATTCTCTCATGCATTTACTGAAACCCATTTATATGATAATTTTTCTAGTACAGGGTTCTGTGACTTGCTACTTAAACAGGTTCATAATGTAGAACCTTTGTGACATGGCTCTTTTTGCAACCATGTGAAAATGGTTGAAAGCAGACCCTTACACTCACTCAATGATCGGACGTTGTACACAGTGGTTTCCCTTTTACTCTCTTGGATTACCCTCTTATGCCCCAATGCATGCCAGGGCAGGCAGAGATGGGAGCAGGTCTCCTCGTCACATCCATCTCTCCTTTTGTCCTTCTTCAGGTATGTCAAAATGCTCCTAGTCTAACAGGATTTTTTCACTTCAGACTAAAACACCTAATCTATTTGGATGTTTTAATTCGCAGTAATTTGGTATAATGAACAAAGGAAGCCAGGCTGCTTCTTTGAGGAGCAGAGCTACAGGTATTTAAAAAGTACTTTTAAGAAAATGAGACCAATAAGTAATGATAGAGTGGAAGCAATGGTCTAGTTCAAATAGCACCATTTGGTAACATCACAGTAAAAACTGATTCAGGCAAGAACCATCAATCGAGACTAAAATAAGTGAATGAAAGTTTGTTGAGGGACAGGATTGCCACATAACCTCCATGAATCACCTCCACCAGCTTTTTTATTAATCACAAAGGGAAAAAGTTAACTTTACAGTACTCTAAGACCCTGACGGACATCACCTTAACTAAGTGGTCAAAGTTGACACCATCAGCAGTGGGACAAACCAAATCCTGCGCCTCCTGAGGGCGCATTGAGAAAGGCACAACATCACATCTGCAGTACTCCTGCCAGACTGCATCACCTGAATCTAATCATGAGGAAATTGTGAAATGGTCCACATACCAGCTGGCCTGTACGCTTCAAAATCGGCAAGGTCATGAAAGACAAAGGTACTGTTGCAAATGACAGGAAACTAAAGAGATGTGACTAAACCCATGATGTTAGATGGGAAGAAAAGGCTGCTATAAAGGACAACATTGGGGCAACTGGCAAAACTTCAATATGGATTGTCGTAGATAATTGAGTAACAAAACCCCTTCACTTTCTGCATGAGAATGCGACTATAAAGCTGACAGCCATGTGGCCAGGGGACAGCACTTAAGGTAAAAATGACCTCTGATGGGCTAATGGCATCTGACTGGAGGTTGGGCTCCCCTGGTGCAATACCTCTGAGAATAAGAACAGCTCTTTCAGGGCCTGGGAGTCCTGCCTCTATGACTTTATACTGGAGGGCATGAGGCTTGTAAGGCTGGGCGGCTGTGACACCGTCTGCTGCAGTTCTGCCTCTGGGCCCCTAAACCATGCTCTGCCTCTGCTACCAGGCTCCAACAGAGAGGGCCTGACACTGGCTGTGGCTCCTGTCCCGTGTCCCTCTGAGTGTGTCTGATACAAATGTGGCCCATGATGTCCTACATATCAGAAAGTAGAGCTGAGCTGAAGAATGCCCTGCAGTGAACACTGCAGAACAATGATCAACTATTAGTATAGAATCCTTGTTCAATTTCCCAAATGTGCTAAATCACACTGTGGCTATTTTAGAGCATGTCTTTTACTTACATGTGGAATCTGAAAAAAAAAAAAAGACACAGAATTGTCAAAGCAATCCTGATGAAAAAGAACTAAGCTGGAGGCATAATCCTCCCAGACTTCAGACAATACTATAAAGCTACAGTAATTAAGACAGCATGGGGCTTTCCTGGTGGCGCAGTGGTTGAGAGTCCGCCTGCCGATGCAGGGGACACGGGTTCGTGCCCTGGTCCGGGAAGATCCCACATGCCGCAGAGCAGCTGGGCCCGTGAGCCATGGCCACTGAGCCTGTGCATCCGGAGCCTGTGCTCCGCAACGGGAGAGGCCACAACAGTGAGAGGCCCACGTACCGCAAAAAAAAAAAAAAAAAAAAAAAAAAAAAGACAGCATGGTACTGGCACAAAAACAGACAGATCAATGGAACAAGATAGACAGCCCAGAAATAAACCTATATACCTATGGTCAATTAATCTTCAACAAAGGAGGCAAGAATATACAATGGAGAAGACATTCTCTTCAACAAGTGGTGTTGGGAAAGCTGGACAGCGTCACGTAAATCAATGAAATTAAAACACTCCCTCACACCATGTTCAAACATAAACTCAAAATGACATAAAGACCTAAATATAAGACATGACACCATAAAACTCCTAAAAGAGAACATAGGCAAAACATTCTCTGACATAAATCATAGCAATATTTTCTTAGATCAGACTCCCAAGGCAAAAGAAATAAAAGCAAAAAATAAACAAATGGTATCTAATCAAACTTAAAAACTTTTGCACAGCAAAGGAAACCATCAAAGAAACAAAAAGACAACCTACGGAATGGGAGAAAATATTTGCAAATGACACAACCAACAAGGGCTTAATTTCCAAAATATACAAACAGCTTATGCAACTCAATATCAAAAAAACAAACAACCCAATCAAAAAATGGGCAGAAGATCTAAATAGACATTTCTCCAAAGAAGACATAAAGGTGGCCAACAGACACCTGTAAAGATGCTCAACATTGCTAATTATTAGAGAAATGCAAATCAAAACCACAATGAGGTATCGCCTCACACCCGTCAGAATGGCTATCATCAAAAAGTATACAAATAATAAATACTGGAGAGGGCGTGGAGAAAAGGGAACTCTCCTACACTGTTGGTAGGGATATAAATTGGTGCAGCCACTATGGAAAACAGTATGGAGGTTCCTTAAAGAACTAAAAATAGAGCTATCATATGATCCAGCAATCCCACTCTTGGTTATATATTAGGAAAAGATGAAAACTCTAATCTGAAAAGATACATGCAGCCTGATATTCACAGCAGCATGATTTACAATAACCAAGACACGGAAGCAACCTAAGTGTCTATCAACAGATGAACAGATAAAGAAGATATGGGGTGTGTGCGTGTGTGTGTGTATACACACACACACACACACAAAATGGAACATTACTCAGCCATTAAAAAGAATGAAATATTGCCATTTGTAACAATGTAGATAGACCTAGAGAATATCATACTAAGTGAAGTTAAGTCAAAGACAAACATTATATGATAACACTTACATGTGGACTCTAAAAATAATGCAAATGAATCTATATACAAAACAGAAAAAGACTCACAGACACAGAAAACAAAATTATGGTTACCAAAGGGTAAAGGGAGGGGCAGATAAATAAGGAGTATGGGGTTAACAGATACACATTACTATATATAAAATAGAAAAGCAACAAGAATCTGCTGCATAACACAGAGAACAATATTCAATATCCTGTAATAACCTATAATGGAAAATAATCTGAAAAAACACATATAAATAACTGAATCAGTTTGCTGAACAAACTAATATTGCAAATCAACTATATTTCAATTAAAAAAATTTTCAACAAAACCAAATTTATAGATACAAAGAACAGATCAGTGGTCTTTATTTAATTATTGTTATATATGTTACATTTTTTATGTTACAAACCCAACAATATATTGTTGTAACTTATAATAAAGGTAATGTTAACTTTGTTATTTTATATCCTAAAGAAGCTTAGAAAACAAAGGAAATCAAGTATAAACTTATAGTAGACCTTTTCATTGTTATAAAATGTCCTTCTTGGGCTTCCTTGGTGGCGCAGTGGTTGAGAATCTGCCTGCCAATGCAGGGGACATGGGTTCGAGCCCTGGTCCGGGAAGATCCCACATGCTGTGGAGCAACTAAGCCCATGTGCCACAACTACTGAGCTTGCGCTCTAGAGCCCACGAGCCACAACTACTGAAGCCCGCATGCCTAGAGCCCGTGTTCCACAACAAGAGAAGCCACAGCAATGAGAAGCCCGTGCACCGCAACGAGGAGGGGCCCCCGCTCTCCACAACTAAAGAAAGCCCGCGCACAGCAAAGAAGACACAATGCAGCCCAAACAAAATGTCCTTCTTTGACTACAGTAACAATTTTTGCCTTAAAATCTGTTCTGTTTCATACTAGCATGGCCACTCCTGCTCTCTTTTGTGTATAAGTAAATATTATTGCTTATTATTTAAAGTAACTGTGAACACATTTCATTCTAGATCTTGAAGCTTGTTTTTATAGCAGATGCACACAATAATTTACTCAACAGCTTTTCAAAATTCTCTATATAATATTCAAAAGATTTTAGGGACTCTGAGATCAAGGAATCAGTCACAATCTTTTCTGTTGGGGGTCTATGCTGGGGGCAGGGAAAGGCCAATTCCTTTTACTGTGATGAATACAGTTTTGTCGTGAGTGCTTACGCAGTCATGGGATCACTGCTACAGCAGCAGCTAGAATGTGGGCAACACTCGGGCAGTGAAAGCTTATCCAAGGATGCCAGCACAATGGGACCCACTGAGGCTCTCCTCTTTCACTGCTATAGTTTTCCCCACACCATTAACTACCACACAGCACATGCTTTTGACAGTCTGAAATGGACTGTCACTAAAATGGGGAAGAACCTGGGATACCACGTAGGCAGGGCTAGAGAAATAACAAGCCTTTGGTCTCCCTTTAGTCAAAGGGTACAGGTTAGTTCCAAGTGTTTAGGGTCCTCCCACTCATACTCCCCAGGAGGAGCTTGTGTTTGCTGAAATCCAAAGGTATTGCGATCACCCTCACCTTTTAAGCCAATATTAGGCAAAATTTTTCTGCTTCCATGGACATTAAGTAAGTTAAGATTTTCTGTCGGGATACTTGCCCCACACCCCTAACTGTAGATCAAAGTGATACTGCTCTCCATGGCCCCCAAGGGCTCCAGCTCAGCAATATCCCCAGTGCCCACGGAAGTAGCCTATGGCTCTTCTTGCCCATCCACCTGTGCCTAGCATCCTCACTGAGCTGGCTGCCCCAGGTTCCATCCTCCTGCAGCCAGGAATTCCTAGGAACCTGCATTCCATGTTAGCCATTGGCCCTGTCATAGATATTATTTTCTTATGTCCTAAAATGACTTGGTTTCTTCACAGTTTCACCTTCATCACTGTCCCTAAAAATCCTAAAGTTACTCACCTGACACCCTCAGGAGGCACCTGTTCAAGCCTATGGCCATGCTCATCCTCTTCCCAGCTGATGCCTGGGACTTTTCAAGTTCTCTGGCCTTAGCAAGAACAAGGAACCTCAGAATTGTAGAACACTGGTTTTCTGTTTGTTTATTTGACTATACTCATGCCTCCTCCCCTCCACTCCTAGGTGTGGGTTGCAAAGGTAGCAATACCTAAAGTCTAGAATTTTTTTCCCCCTCATACTGGAAACCTTGGATGAGAGTTGAACGGTTGTTTATAACAGCTGAACTACAAGACAAAGAAGTGTTGTGCAAATACAAAAGAGACTTGTCAGGATGATAATATCAATTGGCATTGATGTTGTTCAACCATGGACTCGTGGCTTTTAAAACCTTCCATTTAGGTTTAAATGTGTATCAGAAACGTCCTTAAAATATGACTTTCTAGCACAAAAATACAGGCAGTCATCTAGTTTATTTACTTGCTGATTATACCACAGCAAAACTGCTTCCACTCGTGTGTGCTCTGTACAGCAACAACAGAGTTGCTCCTATCAGCAAAGCAAGAGTGGATCACTAAGTCCTTTATGAATTAATTACTGCCTTAACTTTAAAAAATGTGTAAAAAGATGCTACATAGTTTTTACAGAGTTCTTAAAAAAGGACTATCAAGAAAATTTCTTTCCTGACGCCACCACAGGTAGATGAGGGCATTAATTAGACTCAATTTGAGCACTTGGTATTCACCAATTTATGAATGGATTTAGTACTTGAAGTTCTTTTGTATGTTGGCTATTAGATATGCAGAACTTATTTTCCTAAAGAAATAGTTGGGCAATCTTGAAAAAGAAGAACAAAACTGTATGACTTATACTATCTGATTTTAAGATTTAAAAATTAGATTTTTAAAGATTTTTAAAAAAGATTTAAAACTACATCATCAATACAGACTGGCGTAAGGATAGACAGATACAATAAAACAGAATAGAGTTCAGAAATAGACTCACACATGTACAGTCAGATCATGGACTAAAGCAACAGTATAATTCAGTAGGGAAATTTCCTCAACAAGTGATGCTGAACCAAATGGATACCAGTAGGGAAAATACTGAACCTTGATTCATACCTCACTCATATACAAAAATTAACTCAAGATGGCTTACAGACCTAAAGGTAAAAGCTAAAGCTATAAAACTCCTAGAGGAAAACACAGGAGGATGCCATTGTGACCTGAGGAGAAACAAAGAGTTTATTTTGGCAGAAATCATAAAGTACTAACCACATAGAAGGAAAAAAATGATGTTAGACTTCATCAAAATTAAACATTTCTGCTCTTAAAGAGGAAACATTAAGAAAATGAAAAGACAAGCCTCAGAGAAAATATCTGCAATTCCTAAATCTGCCAAAGGACTTGTAACCAGATTATACATACATGTTACATATAATGCACACTATCAATAATAAAAAGATATAGTCCATTAAAACACAGGCAAAAGTCTTGAAAAGACACCTCAAAAAGAGTGTATACAAATGGCCAATAAACTCATCAAAAGATGCTCAATATCATTAGGTATCAGGGGAATGTAAATTAAAATCACAATGAGATACCACTGTACACTCACCAGAATGGCTAAAATTAAACAGGTGACAACACCAAGTGTTGGAGAGAATGTGGAGCACCTGGAACTCTCATTCATTACTGATGGGAGGGTGAAATGGTACACCTGTAGTTAGAAAGTGTTCAGCATTTTCTTAAAATTTAATTAATTATATACCTACTGCATTAATTATATACCTACTGCATTAATTATATACCTACTGCATGATCCAGCACTGCATGATCCAGCACTGCATGATCCAGCAATGCTCCAAGGTATTTACCCCAAAGATAAGAAGACTTTAAGTCAAAAAAGAATTATGTAAGAATTGTCATTGCAGCTTTCCTCAAAAACCAAAAACTTGGAAACAACCAAATTTTCAGAATAGATAAGCAAATTGTGGTATATCCAAACAATGGAACACTACTTAGCAACATAAGTACGGCTGATACATATATCATGATGAATATTCAAACCATGATGAAAGAAAGAAAGAGGAGTAGACATAAGAGCATACATACTGTATGATTCCATTTATATGAAGTTCAAGAACAGGCAAAACTAATTCAATCTATGCAGATGGATACTAGGAGAGCAGACCCTCTGGTGTAGGGAGGACAGAATGAAAAAGAACACGAGAGACCTTTCTAGGATGACAGCAATAATCAATTTCTTCACCGAGGTGTTGGTTACACAGGTATATTTATTTGTCAAAACTCACCAAACTGGGACTTTCCCAGTGGTCCAGTGGTAAAGAATCTACCTCCCAAGGCTACGGACGTGGGTTCAATCCCTGGTCAGGGAACTAAGATCCCACATGCCGCAGGGCAATTAAGCCCTCGTGCCACAGCTATTGAGCCAGCGCACCTCAACTGGAGAGCATGCGTGACGCAAACTACAGAGCCCACGTGCTCTGGAGCGTGTGTGCCATAACTAGAGAGAGAAAACCCTCACGCCCCAACTAAAGAGAAGCCCACACACCGCAACGAAGATGTGGCGTGCGGCAACTAAGACCCGACGCAGCCAAAAATAAAATAAATAATACAATAAATAAATAAAAAAGAATAAATATTAAAAAAAAATCATTCTTGTAAAAAAAAAAAAACACCTCACCAAACTGACCCTTAAGATCTATGCAGCTGACTATATGTAATTATACTCCAAGATTTAAAAAGAAAAAATAGTTTATAAACAATAACTAAACTTCTAGGTTAGCCCACACAATGCTGACCATAATGCAATAACCATTGTGACAGTTTCTCGCAGTTTCTATGTGGAAATGACATTCGATGTTTCACAGGGAATAAGTCCAGTATATATTAACACATACTCCCTCCAGGGAAGCTCTCTATCAAATGTTTACCGGAAGCATCACGTTCCTTGGTGAATACAAAGACTTATAAAGACTCCCAAGGCATGGTGTCTGCCCTTGAAAAGTGTTCTCTTCCTCCTCACTTTACTGCAGCATTTTCCCTCTCCCTTTCTCTGAAAACCAGGGCTGCCCCCACTCACCCTGACTACAGAGAAGCCAAAGTGGCCAATTCCTGTTTCCACGACAGGTAGATGTCAGGCATTTATACCTGTACTGTCAGGCTCTGTTGATGTGAACAGAACAATCTAAGAATATGAGCCCTCAGTCATGACTCCTATACACACACGTACTATACTATACACGTACTATATATATGTACGTGTATACCATACATGTACTATATATATGTACTATACACACATACACACAGTTTATTGAAACATCACCACTTTTAGAACTCTATTTTGGGGCTTCCCTGGTGGCGCAGTGGTTGAGAATCTGCCTGCCGATGCAGGGGACACAGGTTCGAGCCCTGGTCTGGGAGGATCCCACATGCCGTGGAGCAACTGGACCCGTGAGCCACAATTACTGAGCCTGCACGTCTGGAGCCTGTGCTCCGCAACAAGAGAGGCCGCGATAGTGAGAAGCCCGCGCACCGCGATGAAGAGTGGCCCCCGCTTGCCACAACTAGAGAAAGCCCTTGCACAGAAACGAAGACCCAACACAGCCATAAATAAATAAATAAACAAAACAAAAAAACCCTTGATATTTATTTTATTATTCTCTATACCCTACATATGTGTTATATATTTTTTGCACACAGGATTTATTCATTAAAATTCAATTTTGAAATATAAGTATTGAATGTGACTAGGAAGAAATACACCCTAATTGTAACAGTGGTAACCTGAAGGTGAGGAGATGAATGCTTTTTATTTTCCTATTCGTAATTGTATGTACTTCCCAGATTTTAAACAATGACCATATTCCTATAACCAAGAAGAAGATGCTCTTTTAAAAGCATGACTATGCCCAGGTTCTGTGAATTCATGATATACTCTGCTGAGTAATCATATCATACCAAAGAGCTCTGACTGGGCATGAACATGCAAGGTAAACCCTCTGCCTGCCCACCCTCCCTGGCTGATCCAGGCAATATCTAAAAGGGGTCAGTTTACTGTCACAGGTTCCTGGCCCGGAAACATTAGGGAGTGTGGGGTTAGGGAGTGTGGGATTGAGCATATTCTTCTTGAAAAGTGGTCTTTTTAAGCCGCTCATGGCTACATTTTTTTTATAAAAAAAGGACTGGGGCTTCCCTGGTGGCGCAGTGGTTGAGAGTCCGCCTGCTGATGCAGGGGACACGGGTTCGTGCCCCGGTCTGGGAAGATCCCACATGCCGCCGAGCGGCTGGGCCCGTGAGCCATGGCCGCTGAGCCTGCGCGTCCGGAGCCTGTGCTCCGCCACGGGAGAGGCCACAACAGTGAGAGGCCCGTGTACCGCAAAAAAAAAAATTTTTTAAAAAGGCCTGGTTGGTTACTCATTAAGGACTTAAAGGGCTGGAAATATAAATTACATTATAGTTTATACTATTTATGTATAAATATTTTTGAAGAAAAAATATACTCTGTCCAACAGAAATTCATCAACACCAAAGGTATTTCATGTAGGAATTTATATTAGTGATCTATTCCCACATTTGTCACATGAAAATGATAAGAAATTCTTATTTGCCTTAGTTTCGGAGTATTATTTATACTTAATGTTTGGGGTATTATTATACTTATTTATAATAAAACAGTATCGGAGTACCAGCTTTTTCCACATAGACTGTGAAGCCCCTCATTAGAAAAGTCTTATCTATAGGTGAATTTATGTATCTTCCCCCCCACCTTTCCCACTGGGAGCAGCAGAGAAAAACCACCTTCAAAGTCAGCCCAAGCTGGGTTCAAAACCTAGTGCAACCAGTCCTGTATCAGGTGCATGCCTCAACTTCCTCTCCTGTATCACACCTCCTGGGATCCATGTCCCTATGCCATCCCCTCCCACAGTTGACCTGGTTGGCCCTGAGTACACCAACGGAATGTGGCAGAAGTGGTATTGCCAGACCTCCAAGGCTAGGGCACAGGGATCCATTCGGTGCTCACCTTAGTCTTTGGAAGGTTTGGTCTAGGGGAAGCTATCCACCATGTAAGGGGTCTGACTTCCCTGAGACCACTATGGTGTAAGGAAGCCCACGGTAGCCACGTGTGAAGAGAGTATATGGAGGGATGAAAAGAGGTGGTGGGGGGAGGCAGCTCAGGAACCATCTTGCTGTCTCAGCTATCCTAGACAAGTGATGAAGAAGTCATCTCAGATGACTCTAGCCCCAGCCACCATCTGACCGCAACCCACTGGAGACCCCAAGGAAGCGGGGCCCATCTGAGTCCAGTCAGCCCATGGAACATGACAGATGCATGAGTCAGGGACATCATAAGTCTTCTGTAAGTAGCAGCCTTCTTTATCTTCTCTTCTCATGGAAATACTATCAAGTAAACCAGATATGTACAGGCTGTGGAGCCATTCAAATGCTCTTAACACTCACCCTATCCTCACTGTGTTCCTTATCAACGATCTCCCCTTGGAGCTAGATAGATATCAGGGTTACAGATTTTCAGATCTAGCAGTAACTCTGGATTCTGTTACTTAGTAGAGGACACAGGTAAATGAGGCCAGCTCTGAATAATTTGAAGAAAGCTCAGAAATAAAATACGAGGTTTGGTTTTACCCTCTTTACTCCAGGGTTACTCATGGCCAATTAGATAGCATTACTGAGTGTCCACCATATGCCTCCCAGTGGACAGGACATGTGCCCTGCCTTGAAGAGCCAGGATCCAGGCGGAGCACAGACCAGTGAACAAGCCATCATACCACAGGTTTCAGGGGCAGGAAGGGGCTGAAGACAGGCACCAAGAAGACACACGGCAGGAGAGGAAGCTGACCCCATCTGTCAGGGTCTGGAGGGTTTACAGAAGCTGGAGGAACTAACCACAGAGTCAAAGGGCTGCAGGGGTGAAGATAACATGTGTGTGCCTCAGCTCTGGGTTTGGGGGTACATGCACCTAGGTGTGTGCCTGGGAATGGCAAGAGAGGCAAGGAGAAAACATGTACATTCCATGACCAGAGAGCACATGCCCTTCAAAATCAGTACAGAAGGCTTGAGACTAGCTGGTGGGATGCTTGGATCCCAGTTTCCACTCTTACAAGACAACTCACTCACCTTCCGAGCATCTTAACAATGTGACTACACCAATAGGCTGTACCCCTCTCAGGAAGGAGACTATGAAATCTGAAAAGGACTTTTTCTATGGTGTTAAAATATATATCATAATATTTAGCATTTTAACCATTTTTAAGTGTACAGTTCCATGGCATTAAGTACATTCACCTTGTTGTGCAATCATCACCACCATCCATCTCCAGAACTAACCCATCCTCCAAAACAGACACTCTGTGCCCACTAAACACTAACTTCCCATCCCCCCTCCTCACAGCCCCCTGCAACACCATTCTACTTTCTGTCTCTGTGAATTTGACTATTCTAGGTACCTCATATGAGTGGAATCATACAAGCTTTGTCCTTTTGTGACTGGTTTATTTCACTTAGCATAATGTCCTCAAGGCTCATCCATGTTGTAGCATGTGTCAGAATTTCCTTCCTTTTTAAGACTAAGTAATATTCCTTTGAACGTATATACCACAATTTGTTCCACATTTTCTCTACTGTGAATAATGCTGCTATGAACATGGGTGTGCCAATATCTGTTCAAGTCCCTGCTTTCATTTCTTCTGGATATACATACTCAGAAGTGGAATTGCTGGGTCATATGGTAATTCTACATTTAATTTTTTGAAGAACCTCCCTACTGTTTTTCATAGCAGCTGCACCATTTTACATTCCCACCAACAGTGCACAAGGGTTCCAATTTCTCGACATCCTCACCAATGCTTGTTATTTTCTGCTTTTTTTTTTTTTTAAACAATAGCCATCCTAATGTGTGTTAGGTGGTATCTCCCAGTTTTGATGAAAGGGATTTTAAAAAGATCGTGGTTCTTCCTGGCCTAGGACATTCTACATAGAGTCACTCATCTATGCAATTCTATGACTTTCCTGAGGCTGTCTCCACAATGTCTGTCTGAGGGCAGGACATCATCCGCCCCAGTTAAGAGGCTCCCAGGACATCCTCACCTATTCACCAGCACAGAATTCTAATGTTGCAACTGGCTTTCAACAAATTATGTTCAGACTTGATGGTCACCTTGTTTCTCTCTTCTAAGCTCTGCTTCAAGTGGGCTCTAACACTAAACATACTATCAATGACCTGTGGCCCCAGGTGTCCCCTGCCCTCTTACCATCTTCAGGGTCTTTCAAAGCCACACCAGGAGTGAGGCAGTTCACCTTGAGCCTGTGCTGTGGATGGTGCTCCTAGCCTATCCATTCCATTCCATGAATGACATTCCATTAATTGGGAAGGTCCTTTCAAGAGTGAAAGCTGGTAACAGAGAAAGCTGCACCCCAACTCCTCCCCCACAAAGGAAGGGCTGTGACCAGAACTTGGCTCTCCTGAAGCTGAGACTTGAAAGAAATGCTGGTGCACGGCAGTGCAATAAAGCTGACACTTTCAGTGAGACAGCTTTTTACAGTGTAAGACCATCAGGTCTCCCTGAGCACAAGAACTTGACTCCCCAGTTTTTAGCCACCCCCTCTTTCCTCCGATCTCCCCCATTTCAGTCATTTCACAGCGGCCAACTATGCTGCTTATTAGCAGAGGTAGAAAAAGGTTTCGGGGGAGTAGATGCTAAAACTATGCATCCTCAATACCTACAGCAGTGCCTGGCACATAATAAGAGTTTCGTGAATATCTGTTGAACAAATCAAAACTAAATTTATCAAAACAAGACTGTATGTCTGTCTTCCACCATTATGAGCAAGCCAGGTAGCTTGAATTAGTAGTGGTGGGTAGTAACTGGAGAAGTATGAAATCAGCAAATATCACGTTTTCACTCATTTATTTAAGGACATAGTATGCAGGTATAAATAAAAGCATGAATAATGTTTTTTTTTTCAGGTTGCTGTGCTTTTTATTTTCTTAGTCACTAATTCCCTTGAACACATAAGCTGAGCTGAAATAACATATTTAGTTTTACTCAATAATTATTGTTTTCTGGTAACTGAAGTCTATATTCAGGTTTCCTTAGATTTTTACCTAATGTCTTATGGCCACATATCCTCAGGCTCCTCCTGGCTACCACAGTCTGTCAGACTTTACGACCTTGACAGGAGGACTGGTCAGGTATTTTGTAGGCTGTTCCTGAATTCAGGTGTGTGTGCTGTTTTTCTCATGGTTAGACTGGGGTCATAGGTTTTGGAGATCATGTACCTATCCTATCAAGGTCACGTGTGCTGTTTATTTTTGAATCATGACGAACATGCCACCCACCCCTGGAGCCCCTCAAACTGACATGTGCTCCCTGAAAAGTGCGCTACTGCCAGATGTCCATTTGTTACCTTAGAGATACATCTGCATCCTAGGGAAACCACGCTTGGTTTTATTTAGATTTTATGTACAGACTGCAATGTTTTCACTTCGAAGTTGAATTCTTTAACAAATATCTATGATTTTATATTTTCACTCAATATTGTAGGCCCCTTTATCTCTTTCCTCAGTTCACTCCTGGCTGATCATCCAGGGCACTCAAGAGAGTTTCACTTGCATTACAGAATCTGAACTATTAAATAAGTTTACTTATCTTAAACCCATGACCTGGCGGTTTCCTTTTTTTTTTTTTTTTTTTTTTTTTTGCGGTACGCGGGCCTCTCTCACTGTTGCGGCCTCTCCCGTTGCGGAGCACAGGCTCCGGACACGCAGGCTCAGTGGCCATGGCTCACGGGCCCAGCCGCTCGGCGGCATGTGGGATCTTCCCGGAATGGGGCACGAACCCGTGTCCCCTGCGTCGGCAGGCGGACTACTCAACCATTGCGCCACCAGGGAAGCCCTAACACTATTCTTGTAGAACGACCACAAGACTCTCTCAGTCCTTCTGGACACGTTCATTTTCAGTTTCAAAGCATGCTACATCTTGCGTTCAGTAAACTGTCTCAGGCCTCTCTTATTACAGAACACTGGCAAAGAACTCTGCTACATCTTAACACTTTCCACATTGATAAGCAGTGGTGTTTGGTGGCTTATCCACCCAGGGAATACTCAGTTGGCCCATTTTCGGTGGTTTTAATCTTCCTTGAGTGTTCTTCACACCGAAGATCACTTGTAGTCATAAGAACCCCAGGAACAGAAGCCACAGGAAAGGTCAGAATTCTCGCTCGACCCTGAGAGCGAGCGCCTCCTTGGCCCGCAGGTCCCACCCCGGCCTGCCTAGCACACAGCTCTTACTTCTGCACTGGTGTGGCCAATGCAGGGCGAGAAGTCAGCAGGTCCTGCCCTCCAAGTGCACCCCAGGCCGGAGTCACAGCAAAGGCGGGAGGCCCGTCGCTCCTTCTGAGCAGGCACTGGGCTCCGACCATTCGGGGGATACTGCAAACAGGAAGCTTTCCCTAGCAGCCGGTGGGTGCGGGTGACAGGGACGCCTGGGCGCCAACCAGAGGGCAGGTCGGTGGGATGCACGGCTGCAAAGCGATTGGGTCTGGGAGGGAGGAAAGAAGTCAGCGGGAGAAACCTTATAACACTGAAGAAGGCTTCGCCAGCGCTGGGAAGGGAGAAAAACCGTGGCGGCGACACAACTACCACCGCTCAGGGCGCACCGGCCGCCTCCGGAGCTGCTGGAGGACTAGGCTCGGCCGCGGTGGCGGTGCTTCTGGCGCACAGGACCGCGTCCGCGCCTGCGCTGCGGGTGGTCTAGGGGCCTCGCGCCCGCGCAGCTGGCCCTCCGAGGTGCCCCGCCCCGTCTCCGGACCCCACTCCGGCGACGACCGGAACACCCCACCCCGCGGCTGCTCCCCTCCCCACGGCCGGCGGCTGCACCCTCCACGCCTCCGCCCCCACCCCGAGCAGGGCCGCTGCCCGCCCTACCTCGCCGCTTGGCGCGCACGATGCCCTTCTTCTGCAGCACGAACGTGGACCCGTTCACCAGGCTCGACACCACGGCCACGCCCAGGCCGAGCGACACGGCGGCGGGGCTCGGGCTGCGCGCCCCCTCCCCGGCCGCCGCCGCTGCAGCCGCTGCAGTCCCCATTCCGCCGGCGCCCGCCCTCCGCGCCTGCGCGCTCGCCCGCCGGGCCTGGAGGCGGGGGCCGGCTCCGCGGCCCAGAGCCACTGGGGTGCGGGGGACCGGGGTTCTGCAGGGGCGGGGTGGAGCCCGGGCTCCGGGAGGGGGGGAGAGGGGGGAGGAGGGGGAGGAGCGCGTTAGGAGAGGCGGCGGCGGCGAGGAGTGGGGTGAGGTGGCAGGTGGGTGGGCGCAGAGGCAGAGCTGCAGGCTTGGCGGTGCAAATACAGGGCCCCCAGTTAAGTTTGCCTCTCAGGTAAACAGATGGGTTTTGGTGGGTGTCCCATGCGATATTTAGGACTGGAAGAGCGCTAGCAAGACGCAGCGTTCGCTGGGATAATGGTCCCTCACAAAGCTGTTCGGGGGCCCGCAGAGAGCCGCCCCTGGGCCCTGAAACCAAGACACGTCAGCTGTGGAAACTCGAATGGGACCGCTGAAGGAAAGGAAGTCATCTGTCTCCGCACCGGGGCAGTGAGCTCGTGATCGCACCGTCCAATTTACTGATTTATTTTTAATAAAATATACCGAAATTACAGAAAACATGGGACAATATTTTAAAATTACTCAATCCCACAGCCCTAGCCTAATAGTTATTGTTTTCCCACCTAAAGTACAATTGCAATGACAATATACAAAATATCCTTTTTATTTAATATATCATAATCAGTTTTTACGTTGCTACATAATGATTATTTTAATGACGGTGTAATTTCCCATAGAGTTCATTACCGTAATTTGTCTAACTGTTCAGCTGTCGTTGGATGTTAGGTTGCTCCCAGTTTTTTTTTTTTCTATTATAAGTGATGCCGTGATGAACATCTTCGTAAATTTTGAAAAAACTAAAGAATATCAACCTATACCTATATGCATCACTGTTTGTGAAGCAATATAAAATCAAATACTATTTTTTTTTTTTTTTTTTTTTTTTGCGGTATGCGGGCCTCTCACTGCTGTGGCCTCTCCTGTTGCGGAGCACAGGCTCCGGACGCACAGGCTCAGCGGCCATGGCTCACGGGCCCAGCCGCTCCGCTGCATGTGGGATCTTCCCGGACCGGGGCACGAACCTGTGTCCCCTGCATCGGCAGGTGGACTCTCAACCACTGCGCCACCAGGGAAGCCCTCAAATACTATTTTTGTATGAAAACTTTTATGCTGAATGAATCTAGTCCTTTGCTTATTCTCTTTTTGTTGTAGCATATATATAACAAAACTTGCCATTTTAGCCATTTTTAAATGTACAATTCAGTGGCATTAATTACATTAACAGTGTTGTGCAACCCTCACCACTGTCTATTTCCAAAACTATTCCATCACTCCAAACAGAAACTCTATACCCATAAAGCAGGTATCTCCCATTTTTCCTACCCCCTACTCTCTGCTAATCACTAACCTACTTTCTGCCTCTATGAATTTGCCTATTCTAGATATTACATATAAATGAAATTGCACAATATTTGTCCTTCTGTGACTGGCTCGTGTCACTTAGTATAATGTTTCAAGCTTCATCCATATTGTAGCGTATGTCAGAACATCATTCCTTTTTATGGTTCAGTAATATTCCATTGTATGTAAATATAGTAGTCCCCTTTATGCAAGGTTTCACTTTCCTTGTTTTCAGTTACCCAAAGTCAATGTGGTCCAAAAATGTTAATAGAAAATTCCAGCAATAAGCAATTCATAAACTTTAAATTGCATGCTGTTCTGAGTAGTATGATGAAATCTCATTCCATCCTGCCCGGGACATAAATCATCCCTTTGCCCATTGTATACTGTCCATTTAGTCACTTAGTAGCAACTCAAGTTATCACATCGACTACTGGCTATCGCAGGGCTTGGGTTCATGCAACCCTTATTTTACTTAATAATAGCCCCAAAGCACAAGAGTAGTGATGCTGACAATTTGGATATGCCAAGGAGAAGCTGTAAAATGCTTCCTTTAAGTGAAAAGGTGAAAGTTTTGAACTTAATAAGGAAAGGAAAGAAAAAAATTGTATTCTGAGGTCAATAAGATCTACACTTAGAATCTTCTATCCATAAACTGTGAAGAAGGAAAAAGAAATTTGTGCTAGTTTTGCTGTCACACCTCAGACTGCAAAAGTTATGGCCACAGTGCATGATAAGTGCTTAGTTTAGATGAAAGAGGCATTACATTTTTACAATAAGATATTTAGAGAGAGACTACATTCACATAACTTTTATTACACTATATTGTCATAACTGTTCTATTTTATCAGTGTTGTTATTAATCTCTCACTGTGCCTAATTTACAAATTAAACATTGTCATAGGTATATATGTTCATCTGTATGTATAGGAAAAAAATAGTATATATAGAGTTCAGTACTATTTGAGGTTTCAGGCATCCACTGGAGCTCTTGGAGGGTATGGCCTGCAGATAAAGGAGGACTACTGTACGATATTTTTTTTAAAAAAACAACTTTATTGGAGTATAACTGCTTTACAATGTTGTGTTAGTTTCTGCTGTAGCACAAAAAGAATCAGCTATATGTATACATATATCCCCATATCTCCTCCCTCTTGCATCTCCCTCCCATCCTCCCTATCCCACCCCTCTAGGTGGTCACAAAGCACCAAGCTGATCTCCCTGCGCTAGGCAGCTACTTCCCACTAGCTAGCTATTTTTCATTTGCCAGTGTATATATGTCAGTGTTACTCTCTGACTTCGTCTCTGCTTACCCTTCCCCCTCCCTGTGTCCTCAAGTCCATTCTCTACATCTGCATCTTTATTCCTGTCCTGCCCCTAGGTTCATCACAACCATTTTGTTTTTTTAGATTCCATATATATGTGTCAGCATATGGTATTTGTTTTTCTCTTTCTGACTTCACTCTGTATGACAGACTCTAGGTCTATCCACCTCACTGCAAATAACTCAATTTCATTTCTTTTCATGGCAGAGTAGTATTCCACTGTATATATGTGCCACATCTTCTTTATCCACTCATCTGTCAGTGGACACTTAGGTTGTTCCATGTCCTGGCTATTGTAAATAGAGCTGCAATGAACATTTTGGTACATGACTCTTTTTGAATTATGGTTTTCTCAGGGTATATGCCCAGTAGTGGGATTGCTGGGTCATATGGTAATTCTATTGTTAGTTTTTTAAGGAACCTCCATACTGTTCTCCATAGTGGCCGTATCAATTTACATTCCCATCAACAGTGCAAGAGGTTTCCCTTTTCTCCACACCCTCTCCAGCATTTATTGATTTTAGATTTTTTGATGATGGCCATTCTGACCAGTGTGAGGTGATACCTCATTGTGGTTTTTCTTTGCATTTCTCTACTAATTAGTGATGTTGAGCATCCTTTCATGTGTTTGTTGGCAATCTGTATATCTTCTTTGGAGAAATGTCTATTTAGGTCTTCTGCCCATTTTTGAATTGGGTTGTTTGTTTTTTTGATATTGAGCTGCATAAGCTGCTTGTAAATTTTGGAGGTTAATCCTTTGTCCATTGCTTCATTTGCAAATATTTTCTCCCATTCTGAGGGTTGTCTTTTGGTCGTTTATGGTTTCCTTTGCTGTGCAAAAGCTTTGAAGTTTCATTAGGTCCCATTTGTTTATTTTTGTTCTTATTTCCATTTCTCTAGGAGGTGGGTCAAAAAGGATCTTGCTGTGATTTATGTCATAGAGTGTTCTGCCTATGTTTTCCTCTAAGAGTTTTATAGTATCTGGCCTTACATTTAGGTCTTTAATCCATTTTGAGTTTATTTTTGTGTATGGTGTTAGGAAGTGTTCTAATTTCATTCTTTACATGTAGCTGTCCAGTTTTCTCAGCACCACTTATTGAAGAGGCTGTCTTTTCTCCATTGTATATTCTTGCCTCCTTTGTCAGAGATAAGGTGACCATATGTGCGTGGGTTTATCTCTGGGCTTTCTATCCTGTTCCATCGATCTATATTTTTGTTTTTGTGCCAGTACCATACTGTCTTGATTACTGTAGATTTGTTGTATAGTCTGAAGTCAGGGAGCCAGATTCCTCCGCTCCGTTTCTCTTTCTCAAGGTGGCTTTGGCTATTTGGGGTCGTTTCTGTTTCCATGCAAATTGTAAAATTTTTTGTTCTAGTTCTGTGAAAAATGCCATTGGTAGTTTGATAGGGATTGCATTGAATCTGTGGATTGCTGTGGGTAGTATAGTCATTTTCACAATGTTGATTCTTCCAGTCCAAGAACATGGTATATCTCTCCATCTGTCTGTATCGTCTTTAATTTCTTTCATCAGTGTCTTCTGCATACAGGTCTTTTGTCTCCTTAGGAAGGTTTATTCCTAGGTATTTTATTCTTTTTGTTGCAGTTGTAAATGGGAGTGATTCATTAATTTCTCTTTCAGATTTTTCATTGTTAGTGTATAAGAATGAAAGAGATTTCTGTGCATTAATTTTATATCCTGCTACTTTATCAGATTCATTGGTTAGCTCTAGTAGTTTTCTGGTAGCATCTTTAGGATTCTCTATGGATAGTATCATGTTATTTGCAAACAGTGACAGTTTTACTCCTTCTTTTCCAATTTGGATTCCTTTTATTTCTTTTTCTTCTCCGATTGCCGTGGCTAAAACTTCCAAAACTATGTTGAATAATAGCGGTGAAAGTGGGCAACCTTGTCATGTTCCTGATCTTAGGGGAAATGGTTTCAGTTTTTCACCATCGAGAACAATGTTGGCTGTGGGTTTGTCATATATGGCCTTCCTTATGTTGAGGTAGGTTCCCTCTATGCCCACTTTCTGGAGACTTTTTATCATAAAGTGGTGTTGAATTTTGTCAAAAGCTTTTTCTGCATCTATTGAGATTATCATATGGTTTTTATCCTTCAGTTTGTTAATATGGTGTATCACATTGATTGATTTGCATATATTGAAGAATCCTTGGATACCTGGGATAAACCCCACTTGATCATGGTGTATGACCCTTTTAATGTTCTGTTGGATTCTGTTGGCTAGTATTTTGTTGAGGATTTTTGCTTCTATGTTTATCAGTGATACTGGCCTGTAGTTTTCTTTTTTCGTGACACCTTTGATTTTGGTATCAGAGTGATGGTGGTCTCGTAGAATGAGTTTGGGAGTGTTGCTCTCTCTGCTATACTTTTGAAGAGTTTGAGAAGGATAGGTGTTAGATCTTCTCTAAATGTTTGACAGAATTCACCTGTGAAGCCATCTGGTCCTGGGCTTTTCTTTGTTGTAAGATTTTTAAACAGTCATTTATTTATTTATTTTTTCGCGGTACACGGACCTCTAACTGTTGTGGCCTCTCCCGTTGAGGAGCACAGGCTCTGAACGCACAGGCTCAGCGGCCATGGCTCACGGGCCCAGCTGCTCCGTGGCATGTGGGATCTTCCCGGACCGGGGCATGAACCCGTGTCCCCTGCATCGGCAGGCGGACTCTCAACCACTGCACCACCAGGGAAGCCCTGTTGTAAGATTTTTAATCACAGTTTCTATTTTAGTCCTTGTCATATTTTCTGTTCATATTTTCTATTTCTTCCTGGTTCGGTCTTGGAAGGTTGTGCTTTTCTAAGAATTTGTCCATTTCTTCCAGGGTGTCCATTTTATTGGCATAGAGTTGCTTGTAGTAATCTCTCATGATCCTTTGCATTTCTGCAGTGTCAGTTGTTACTTCTCCTTTTTCATTTCTCATTCTATTGATTTGAATCTTCCCCCTTTTTTTCTTGATGAGTCTGGCTAATAGTTTATCAGTTTTGTTTATCTTCTCAAAGAACCAGCTTTTAATTTTATTGATCTTTGCTATTGTTTCCTTCATTTCTTTTTCATTTATTCTTATCTGATCTTTATGATTTCTTTCCTTCTACTAACTTTGGGTTTTTTTTTTTTGTTCTTCTTTCTCTAATTGCTTCAGGTGTAAGGTTAGGCTGTTTATTTGAGATTTTTCTTGTTTCTTGAGGTAGGATTGTATTGCTATAAACCTCCCTCTTAGAACTGCTTTTGCTGCATCCCATAGATTTTGGGTCCCCGTGTTTTCATTGTCATTTGTTTCCAGGTATTTTTTGATTTCTTCTTTGATTTCTTCAGTGATCTCTTGGTTATTTGGTAGCGTATTGTTTAGTGTCCATGTGTTTGTATTTTTTACAATTTTTTTCCCTGTAATTGATATCTAGTCTCATAGCACTGTGGTCGAAAAAGATACTTGATACGATTTCAATATTCTTCAATTTACCAACACTTGATTTGTGACCCAAGATATGGTCTATCCTGGAGAATGTTCCATGAGCACTTGAGAAGAAAGTGTATTCTGTTGTTTTTGGATGGAATGTCCTATAAATATCAATTAAGTCTATCTGGTCTAATGTGTCTTTTAAAGCTTGTGTTTCCTTATTTATTTTCATTTTGAATGATCTGTCCGTTGGTGAAAGCGGGGTTGAAAGTCCCCTACCATTATTGTGTTACTGTTGATTTCCCCTTTTATGGCTGTTAGCTTTTGCTTTATGTATTGAGATGCTCCTAGGTTGGGTGCATAAATATTTACAATTGTTATATCTTCGTCTTGATCATTATGTTGTATCCTTCTTTGTCTCTTGTAATAGTCCTTATTTTAAAGTCTATTTTGTCTGATATGAGAATTGCTACTCCAGCTTTCTTTTGATTTCCATTTGCATGGAATATCTTTTTCCATCCCCTCACTTTCAGTCTGTATGTGTCCCTGGTCTGAGTTTGGTCTCTTGTAGACAGCATACATAGGGGTCTTGTTTTTTTATCCATTTAGTGAGTCCTTGTCTTTTGGTTGGAGCAATTAATCCATCTACATTTAAGGTGATTATCCATATGTGTGTTCCTATTACCATTTTCTTACTTGTTTTGGGTTTGTTATGGTAGGTCTTTTCCTTCTCTTGTGTTTCCTGCCTATAGAAGTTCCTTTACCATTTGTTGTAAGGCTGGTTTGGTGGTGCTGAATTCTCTTAACTTTTGCATGTCTGTAAAGGTTTTAATTTCTCCATCAAATCTGAATGAGATCCTTTCTGGGTAGAGTAATCTTTGTTGTAGATTTTTCCCTTTCGTCACTTTAAATATGTCCTGCCACTTCCTTCTGGCTTGCAGAGTTTCTGCTGAAAGATCAGCTGTTAACCTTATGGGGTTTCCCTTCTATGTTATTTGTTGCTTTCCCTTTGCTGCTTTTAATATTTTTTCTTTGTATTTAATTTTTGATAGTTTGATTAATATGTGGCTTGACGTGTTGCTCTTTGGATTTATCCTGTATGGGACTCTCTGTGCTTCCTGGACTTCATTGACTATTTCCTTTCCCATGTTAGAGAAGTTTTCAACCATAATCTCTTCAAATATTTCTCAGACCCTTTCTTTTTCTCTTCTTTTTCTGGGACCCCTATAATTTGAATGTTGGTGTGTTTAATGTTGTCCCAGTGGTCTCTGAGACTGTCCCCAATTCTTTTCATTCTTTTTTCTTTATTCTGCTCTGCAGCAGTTATTTCCACTATTTTATCTTCCAGGTCACTTATCCATTCTTCTGCCTCAGTTATTCTGTTATTGATTCCTTCTAGAGTATTTTTTATTTCATTTATTGTGTTGTTCATCATTATTTGTTTGCTCTTTATTTCTTTTTTTTTTTTTTTTTTTTTTTTTTTTTTTTTTTTGCGGTACGCAGGCCTCTCACTGTTGTGGCCTCTCCCGTTGCGGAGCACAGGCTCCGGATGCGCAGGCTCAGAGGCCATGGCTCACGGGCCCAGCCACTCCGCGGCATGTGGGATCTTCCCGGACCGGGGCACGAACCCGTGTCCCCTGCATCGGCAGACGGACTCTCAACCACTGCGCCACCAGGGAAGCCCTAAAGGTTTCTTGTATTATCTCCATTCTATTTCCAAGACTTTGGATCATCTTTACTATCATTACTCTGAATTCTTTTTCAGGTAGACAGCCTGTTTCCTCTTCATTTGTTTGGTCTGGTGGCTTTTACCTTGCTCCTTCATCTGTTGCATATTTCTGTCATCTCGTTTTGTTTAACTTACTGTGTTTGGGGTCTCCTTTTTGAAGGCTGCATGTTCGTAGTTCTTGTTATTTTTGGTGTCTGCCTCCAGCGGGTGAGATTGATTCAGTGTCTTGTGTAGGCTTCCTGGTGGAGGGGACTGGTACCTGTGTTCTGGTGGGTGGGGCTGGATCTTGTCTTTCTGGTGGGCAGGACCATACCCAGTGGTGTGTTTTGGGGTGTCTGTGAACTCAGTATAATTTTAGGCGCCCTCTCTGCTAATGAGTGGGGTTGTATTCCTGTCTTGCTAATTGTTTGCCATGAGGTATCCAGTACTGGAGCTTGCTGACCGTTGGTTGCAGCTGGGTCTTAGCGTTAAGCCAATGATCTCTGGGAGGGCTCTCGCCGATTGATATTACGTGGGGCCAGGAGGTTTCTGGTGGTCCAATGTCGTAGACTTGGCACTCCCACCTCAGAGGCTCAGGCTTAACACTTGGCCAGATCACCAAGACCCTGCCAGCCACACAGCTCAGAAGAAAAGGAAGAAAAAACAAAAACAAAAAAAATGGAGAACCCTAGGATAAATGGTAAAAGCAAACCTAAACAGACAAAATCACACAAAGAAGCATACACGTACACACTCACAAAAAGAGAAAAAGGAAAAAAAACTCAAAAAAAAATTACAATTAAACATAAAAAAAATAGAGGAGGGCAACCAAACCAATAAACAAATCCACCAATGATAATAAACGCTAAAAACTAAACTAAGATAAACATAAAACCAGAAACCAATGAGACACAGAAAGCAAACCCCAAGTCTACAGTTGCTCCCAAAGTCCACTGCCTCAATTTTGGGATGATTCATTGTCTATTCAGGTATTCTTCAGATGCAGGGCTTATGGAGTTGATTGTGGGGATATAATCTGCTGCTCCTGAGTCTGCACAGAGAAATTTCCCTTTCTCTTCTCTGTTCACACAACTCCTGGGTTTCAGGAGTTGGCCCTGCCTCTGCATGTAGGCCGCCCTCAGGAGTCTGTTCCCTGCCGAGACAGGAGGGGGTTAAATTAGCAGCTGATTAGGGCTCTCTTGCTCACTCAGGCCAGGGAGAGGGAGGGGTACAGTAGTCATAATTGGAATGTGGGTTGAGCCTGGAGTGGCAGAGGCCAGTGCGACACTACAACCGCCTGAGGCCTGCCCTGTGTTCTCCCAGGGAACTTGTCCGCGGATCACAGGACCCTGGTAGTGGCGGGCTACACAGGCTCCTAGGGTGGGTGTGGATAGTGACCTGTGCTTGCACACAGACTTCTCGGTGGCAGTGGCAGCAGCGTTAACAGTTCATGCCTGTCTCTGGGGTCTGAGCTAATAGCCGTGGCTTGCACCTGTCTCTGGAGCTCGCTTAGGCGGTGCTCTACCTTCTGTGGGCACGTGGGGAAGGGATCTCCTTTCCTTGCACACCCCGAAACAATGGCCTCTTGCCTCTTAGGCAGGTCCAGACTTGTTCCCGGACTCTCTCCCAGCTGGCTGTGGCACACTATCCCCCTTCAGGCTGTGTTCAAGCAGCCAACCCCAGTCCTCTCCCTGGGATCTGACCTCCAAAGCCCGAGCCTCAGTTCCCAGACCCCACCCGCCCCGGCGGGTGAGCAGACGAGCCTCTCAGGCTGGTGAGTGCTGGTTGGCACCGATCCTCTGTGTGGGAATCTCTCCGCTTTGCCCCCCGCACCCCTATTGCTGCGCTCTCCTCTGTGGCTCTGAAGCTTTCCCCCACTTCACCCCACCAGTGAAGGGTCTTCCTAGTGTGTGGAAACTTTTCCTCCTTCACAGCTCCCTTCCTCTGGTGCAGGTCCTGTCCCTATACTTTTGTCTCTGTTTTTCCTTTTTTCTTTTGCCCAACCCAGGTACGTGGAGATTTTCTTGCCTTTTGGGAACTCTGAGGTCTTCTCCCAGCATTCGGTAGGTGTTCTGTAGGAGTTGTTCCACATGTAGATTCATTTCTGATGTATTTGTGAGGAGGAAGGTGAGCCCAACGTTTTACTTCTCCGCCATCTTGAAGGTCTCTCTCCAACATTTTTTTTTTTTTTTTTTGCGGTACGCGGGCCTCTCACTGCTGTGGCCTCTCCCGTTGCGGAGCACAGGCTCCGGACGCGCAGGCTCAGCGGCCATGGACCACGGGCCCAGCCGTTCTGCGGCATGTGGGATCTTCCCGGACCGGGGCACGAAGCTGTGTCCCCTGCATCGGCAGGCGGACTCTCAACCACTGCACCACCAGGGAAGCCCTCCAACATTTTTTTAATCTAGTCATCTTTTGATGGACACTTATGTAGTTTCCACCTTTTTTTTTTTTTTTTTCCTGTACGCGGGCCTCTCACTGCTGTGGCCTCTCCCGTTGCGGAGCACAGGCTCCGGACGCGCAGGCTCAGCGGCCATGGATCACGGGCCCAGCCGTTCCGCGGCATGTGGGATCTTCCCGGACCGGAGCACGAACCCGCGTCCCCCTGCACCGGCAGGCGGACTCCCAACCACTGCGCCACCAGGGAAGCCCAGTTTCCACCTTTTGTCTGTTGCAAATGTTGTTGCAATGACCATTGGTGTGAAAGTATCTATTGGAGGCTCTGACTTAAATTCTTTGGGATATATACCTAAGAGTGGAATTGCTGAGTCATATGGTAAATTCTATGTTTAGATTTTGAGGAACTGCCAAACTTTTCCACAGCCACTGCACCATTTTATGTTCTCACCAGTAATACACGAGGGTTCCAATTTCTCCAAATTCTCACCAATACTTGTTATTTTCCCCTTGTCTTTTTTTAATAGCCATCCTAGTAGGTGTGAAACGGTTACTTATTCTTTTTAAATATACTTATGAACATCAATGATGTTTTCTGGAAACATAAGCAATAACTTCTATCATAAACCTCAGCAGAAGCAAGCAGGTGGACACAGCAGCAACAGCATTGCCAACATAATCATAATGTTTTACTTTTCTAATAATGCTAGTAAAAAAATAAAAACTAAAGTGCTTTTGGCAAAAAAGGTATGCTCAGTTTTTTTAAAAAACACAATAAATTCAGTAAATGCCAAAGAATATAAGACATCACCCCAAATTTCATCACACTAAAGTAATTATTATTACCATTAAGAACTCCACTCCAGACATTTTTCCAGTAAATGGGTATATGGGTAAGAGGATAGACATTTTATCAGATGGGAAGGCACATATATATTACTTGGATATAACATTTAAAAAACTGAAATGAAACTAACTACCAAAGCTGAGATAACTACTATTTTACCATGAGATATTAGTTCCTAAATGATGCCACTATAATTAAAGTAAGTAAAAAACATTAAGAGGTGGGAGTTATTATGTTTCTCTTAACTCCATGTTTCAAATTTAGACATTATCAGTTGACTCCTTCCAATGAGAAGTGAGGAAATCAGCTTACTTTCCAGTGCCTTGAAAATGTTTTATATGTCGAGGCATATAACATTTAGAGACTACTCTGTATTCATACCTCTATATTTGTGTTATCTTAAACACATATGAAAAGTGGGTTTGTTGTTCATATTATCCTTTTACCAAGTTTTCCCATTCATCTTTAATTCACTGGAAATTTTTCAATGAGTGTATATTAAAAATAAACAACCAGGGCGTCCCTGGTGGCGCAGTGGTTGAGAATCTGCCTGCCAATGCAGGGGACACGGGTTCGAGCCCTGGTCTGGGAAGATCCCACAGGCCGTGGAGCAACTGGGCCCGTGAGCCACAACTACTGAGCCTGCGTATCTGGAGCCTGTGCTCCACAACAAGAGAGGCTGCGATAGTGATAGGCCTGCACACCGCGATGAAGAGTGGCCCCCGCTCGCCGCAACTAGAGAAAGCCCTCACACAGAAAGGAAGACCCAACACAGCCAAAAATAAATTAATTAATTAATAAAAAATAAACAACCATGGGTGCTATAATCTTTGAGCTTTTTTTATTTATAGAAAGTTTGCCTGAACTACAAAATGGACAAGTCTAATATTTCCAGACAATACTTTATTTTCCTAAAACTTTGCAGGCATTGTCCCATTGTCTTCTGACATTCAATGTTATTTAAAAGTCTGAGGCCACAGTCAGGGGAAATTGAAAACAAATAGGGAATAAATAATGTTGAGGAATGACTGTTAATTTTGTTGGGCATGGTATTACATTATATAATGTAATTGTGATTACATTAATATCTTTATCTATTACAGACAACTTCTAATGTGTTTACAGGAGAAATAATTATGTTGCAGATTTGATTTTTTTAATTTCACAAGGAAAAAAAAATGAGTCTGTGAGCATGTGTGGAAATGGATTTGTCAAGCAAGTGACACCTGTTACCACTCCCGGGGAAAAGTCCTACTGCATGGAGGATAGCAAATAGCATAAGAATGCCTGCCACCAAGAGTAGCAGTCTCAGGATGTCTGCTCTCTCCATGGTTTTTAGATATCAGGGTTGCCAAGAGAGACACGACTCACATAGGCACTGGATGGAACACTTTACTCACATACAGGAGAGGCAGAGCGAGATCAGCTTCAGGCGGGGGCATTGGTCCCTCATGGTCAGTGATGGAAACGAGAAATGCAAATGAGAAATCAGGAAAGATTGAAAAATCTGTTGTTTTTCTTCATCATAAAGTATTTCAAATGTACATAAAAGTACAGAGAATAACATTTAAAAAAAATCCATGCATTCATTCTTCCAACTCTATCTAATCCTATTATTTTGCTGTTTGCTTCAAATGTTTTAAGGAAATAGGTAGTAGTAGAGGCTCTCTTTTATTTCACCTCTCTTTCTTCTGCTTGGTGCCTCCAGAATTATTTATCCTTGAAGCTCAATAACACAATCAGGACATACTACAGAATTGCTCAATCTATATCATTCTTCCTAGTCCACAGTATATCCTTTTTTTGTAGATTGTTTTTCCTTCTTTCAGGCAATTTTCTACCACTGTGTTTTTAAATATCCCCTAACTACCCCTTCTCTTCTTAGGTTCCGTCAGGTAAATTCTCTATTTTAAAGACACCAATTGTCCTTATGCTGAATAGTATTTTATCTGTTATTTTCTTAATTATCTCACTATATATCATCTATGTCTAAAACCACTAACAGATGATGTTCTGTTTATTTCCTTAGCTCTGAAACTTTCTTTTTCATTTTATCTGTTGTCTTGTTATCCAATATCTGAGTTCTTCTTTCATTGATTCTATATTCTTATTAAGCATCTGTGTCAGGGGTTCCCAAGGCCACTCAGAGGTTTGATGATTCACTAGGAGGACTCATAGGACTCAACATATAGTCATACTCATGACTTTGAAAGAATGCAAAACAAAATCAGCAAAGGGAAAAGGTACATGGGTCGAGGTCTGGAGGAAACCAGGAGTGAGCTTCCAAGAGTTCTTTTCTAAAGAAGTCACACAGCATGTGCTTAATTCCTTCAATAAGCTGTGACAATATGTATGAAATGCTATCTGCCAGGAAAACTTGCCTGAGACTAGGAGTCCAGAGGTTTTCTCTGTGGTCAGTTACACACCAAAATTCAAGACTCCCTACAGAAAAGCAAGTGTTCAGCATGAACCATATTGTTTGTACAGTTTAGGCATGGTGAACCACTCTTATCAGGGAAAAAGATAATAATGGAGTTGTGAGAGGCCTAACTAAATCCAAGTTCCCAGAGGCCAGCCAAGGGAAAACTTTGCAAGCAGGCATCTCTCAGGACAGTTTCTTTATCTATCTATCTATCTCTCTCTCTATCTTTCATCTATCATCTATTTCTATCTATATATCTTCCTGTATGTCTTTTTCTTTTCTCCCTTCCTTTCTTCCTTTCTTTCTTTTCTTTCTTTCCTTCTTTCTTTCTTTCTTTCTTTCTTTCTTTCTTTCTTTCTTTCTTTCTTTTTCTTTCTTTCTTTTTCTTTCTTTCTTTCTTTCTTTCTTTCTTTCTTTCTTTCTTTTTCTTTCTTTCTCTTTCTTTCTTTCTTTCTTTCTTTCTTTCTTTCTTTCTTTCTTTCTTTCTTTCTTTCTTTCTTTCTTTCTTTCCTTTCTTTTTCTCTTGTGTGTTTGCAGTAATAGCCTCTTCCATACCAGAAATCAACTAAAGTCAGGGAAGTAGGCTCAAAAAAGGTATTTGAATAGATAAACTAAATATCTAATTTTAAAGGCAGGAGGAACTCAAGTCTCACTCAGAAAAACTATTTACTCATTTTACACACAGAACTGGCAAGCTGTAAACTTGATCAGAACTGCCTAAACTATTGTCTGGTGGAAAATGTTAATAGATAGGTTGAGGACAACTGGGTGACCATATAGAAAACATTAAATTGGATCCATTTATCATTACGTATAGCCAAATATATTCCAAGTAGATGAGTTTTTTAATGTTAAAAAGAGCCTCAATCAACATCTTGACTTCAGCCTTGTGAGACCCTAAGCAGAGGACCCAGCTAAGCCACATTGAGTCTTTACCTACAGAAACTCTGAGATAATAAACATTTTTTAAGCCTCTAAGTTTGTGATAATTTGTTATGCAGCAATAGATAACTAATGAAGTTCGCTAGTTTCTTTGTGATAAAATTTTATTTGTTCCTCTATCCTCCATATTTTCTGTGGAGGATGAATGAATTCATGAATGAATGGATTCATAGTATGTGTTCCTCCACAGAGGACTTAGGTTTGGCTCCGCCAGGCTCCCAAAGGTGCTGTTTATATGGGACAAGTGCTTGCCTTTCAGTTTTCCAGGCCATGAAGACAGTGTCAGTTTCAAACCTCAAAACTATGTAGTTCTATATTTAAAAATTCTTAGATGAGATTTAAAACTTTTTTTCATTAAATGCTAAAACAGTTTTTTTTTTCTGCACCAGGCAGAATTTTTCTAGTCTACAAGTCTCAAATCCCTACAAAAATTGTGGTTTCCTGTGTGCGTGTGCAGGGGGTTGTCTAAATTCCACTTCTGCAGGTAGCATAGACCCTTTCTTAGTTGTTTGCATCTCAGTTTCCAGGTTGCATGTATGAGCAATTACTCCAAGCAATTACTCCAAGAGATAAAGGCTTCTTGGCTCCTAGTTTCCTAGGTTCCAAGCAGGAGAAACTACTCAAGGCACTACAACTTTGTCTCTTCTCCCTTTTGGTTTCCAGGTCTCCAGGTTCTAAGAAAGAGCAGCTACTATAGAGCAAGAAGGCGTTGACTCCTCTGCTTCTTGGAATCAAGATCTCTAGGTTTAGAGTTTGAATACTACTCTCTGTAATGGACAAGAAAACCATTTTTCCTCTGCTTGTGCTATTTCAATCCTCTGGGTTTTGAGTATGGGCAATTACTCCCAAGACATAACGGGCTTGTTTCTTCTGTTTGTTGAATCCCAAGTTATAGGTTCTGAGTGTGAGCAAGTGTTCCCAGGACACCAAATCTTGTCTTCTTTGCTTGTTATTTATCTAATGTCCAGGATCCAACTATTGGCAACTCTTCTCTGGACAACAGAGCCTTGTCTCCTCGTTTGTTGGATCCAATGTTTATAGGTTCTGAGGAAGAGCAATTACTGCCGCAGCGTCATGGCTTTGTTGCCTTTGCTTCTTGAATCCAAGTTCCCTAGGTTCTGAATATGGGCAATAATGTGTCTTACTCCGTTCAGCCTACTGTAGCAAACATCCTCTGCTAGTATAAACTGGATGGCTTATAGCTGTCAGATTTTCATTTCTCACAGTCTGGAGGGTAGAAGTCCAAGACCAGGGTGCTGGCAGATTGGGTGTCAGGTGACGGTCCACCTCCTCTAAGTCAGCTGGCTCTCTTTCTGCTGTATCCTTATATGGGGGGAGGGGTTAGGGAGCTCTGTGGGGTCTCTTTTATTAAAGTACTAATCTCATTCATGAGGGCTCCAACCCCATAACCCAAGCACCTCCCAAAGGCCCCATATGCTAATAACATCACACTGGGCAATGGGGATACTTTCTCATACGCAGAACCTATAACCTGAGATTAAACACCCAGAGGAAACAAGGCCTTTATGATCCAGGAGTAACTGCGTTTTCTCAAAACCTAGAGATTTGAATTCATTTCAACACATGAATTTGGGGTGGGGGATGCAAATATTCAATCTATAGCAAACAGCTAGGGCTCCAGTACCACTTCTGCTCTTCTTGAAATCACTGGCGTCCACTTCTGGACCAGCATTCCTTAGGCAAGAAAGCCTTATTTCCTCTTTGTGTTAGATCCAGAGGGTCTAGGTTCTGGCAATGGGCAACCTCACCCAGGACACCAAGACATTAAATCCTGTGCTGGGTAGAAAACAAATATATATACTGTGAGAATGGGCAATTACTTCCAGTTACCCTGGCCTTTTCCTTACTGCTTCACTATTCAAAGGTCTCCAGAACATGAAGAAGTGAAACATGAAACTCCCAAAGCAACAAGGCCTCATCTCTCTACTTTTACATTCAAGATCTCTAGGTTCCAAGTGGGCCTTATTCCTTCTTTGTTGGCTTATATCGATACATCTCTAGGTTCTAAGTATGTATGCCCATTTCAGGGGTTCCAAAGCCGTATCTTCACAGTTTGTCAGATCCCAAATTGTTAGGATTCAAGTATGATACTAATACCCCAGGCACTAAGACCTCATTTCCTGTCACTGTGAGATGCAGGGAGGCCAATCCCTTCAGGGCACCCAAGGCACTGATTATTGCATAACAGTTCTCTGTGTTCCAAATATGACCACTTCTCCTTGTGTCTTCTGCTTGTTGGATCCCAGGTTTTGGTTCCGAGTATAGGAAACTACTCCCAGGTCAGCAAGGTCACTGCTTTTTGGATAAACATCTCTGGGTTCCCAGTATGTACACTTATTTTCAGAGCTTTAAAGCTTGTTTCCACTGCTTGTTAGATCCCAGATGTGTAGTGTAAGTGCTTGACAATCAGCTTTTTTGAATGTAATGTAAGTACCTGATATTAAGCTTTTGATTGCAGTCATCCATTTCAAAGACGTCCATCTTGAATAAACATATTGCCAGCTACCGAACTCGATAAAGAGCCAGCCCACCCATGAAGTTCCCATTATAGAAAGCCCATGGTGACCTAGATAACTGACCAACCCTGATTTTCCCTTCTTGCACTTTAATCCTTGCTTTTATGTTTTAAATTCACCGATAGTGAACCCATGAAACCCTGGGCAGAACCCCACATGTGTATGTACTTTCTCTCTATCTGTAACCTTGCTATATGGCCCCAGGCATGCAGTGTACCCTCCAGGACCTATGAGTAATAAAACTAGCTTTCTGCTTGTTGGATATCTGGTGTTTAGGAACCAATCATGGGTAACAGGACCTTGTCGCCTCTGTATTGAATCTCAGGTCTCTATTCAAGTTTGGGAGAATACTCCTGGGGCACAAAGACCTGGTCAAATACCCTTATTAAAAATGAGCCTCTGGGCTTCCCTGGTGGTGCAGTGGTTAGGAGTCCACCTGCCAATGCAGGGGACACGGGTTCGTGCCCTGGTCCGGGAAGATTCCCACATGCTGCAGAGCAACTGGGCCCGTGCGCCACAGCTGCTGAGTCTGCGCTCTAGAGCCTGCAAACCACAACTACTGAAGCCCGCGGGCCTAGATCCTATGCTCTGCAGCAAGAGAAGCCACCACAATGAGAGGCCCGCGCACCGCAACGGGGAGTAGCCCCTGCTCGCCGCAACTGGAGAGAGCCCGCGCGCAGCAACGAAGACCCAATGCAGCCAAAAATAAAATAAATTAAAAAAAAAAAGCCTCTAGGGCTTCCCTGGTGGCGCAGTGGTTAAGAATCCACCTGCCAATGCAGGAGACATGGGTTTGAGCCCCGGTCGGAGAAGATCCCACATGCTGCAGAGCAACTAAGCCAGTGCGCCACAACTACTGAGGATGCGCTTTAGAGCCCACGAGCCACAACTAATGAAGCTTGCACGCGTAGAGCCCATGTTCCGCGACAAGAGAAGCCACCGCAATGTGAAGCCCGCGCACCACAACAAAGAGTAGCCCCCGCTCGCTGCAACTAGGGAAAGCCCGCGTGCAGTAACAAAGGCACAACTCAGCCAAAAATAAAGAAAAGAAAAGAAAAAAATTTATATAAAAAAAAATGAGCCTCTAGTTTCTGAGTATGACCCACTACTTCCCAAACAACAAAAATTTTTTATCTGCTTGTTGAATCCGAATTTCTAGGGTTTGAGTGAGAGAATCAACTTTCAAGGCACTAGGCTCTGTTTTCTTCTTACCGGGTCTCAGGTCTCTAGTTCTGGGAATGGCAGCTGCTGTGAGAATACGACGTCTTGTCTCCTCACCTTATTGCAATCCCAGGTAACTACATTCTTTTTTTGTTTTTGAATTTTATTTTATTTATTTTTTTGTACAGCAGGTTCTTATTAGTCATCCATTTTATACACATCAGTGTATACATGTCAATCCACAGGTAACTACATTCTAAGTATGGCAACTACACTCAGGGTATCAGCACCTCATCTCTTTTGCTGGATAGATTCCAGACCTCTGTGTTCTGAGTATGGGCACATAACCTTAGGGTCACCAAGACCACATCTCCTCTGCTTGTTGGAATCCTGTTATCTAAGTTCAGGTTGTAGGGAGCTACCCCCACAATACTAAGAGTTTGCCTCCTTTGCTCTTTGTTTTCCAGACCTCTAAGTCTAGAGTATGTATACCTTCTAAGGCACAGGACCTTGTCTCCCTGCTTGATAATTCCCAGTTTTCTAGGAACTACTCCCAGGTCACCAAAGCAGTGTATTCTTTGCTTATTGCACCCCAGATCTCTCATCTGAGTACAGGCAACTACTCTCAGGGCACAAAAATCTTGTGTCCTCTGCCTGTTGGAGTCCAGACCTTTATGTTGAGTTGGAACAACGTCTACCTGGGCAAAAAAGTCTCATATATTCTGCTTTTTTGGATCCCAGATCTTTAGAGTCCAAAAACTGTTACATGCTCCTAGGTCACCATGTTTATTTTCCTCTGCTTGTTGGATCTCATATCTTTAAGTTCTGAGTATGGGCAAATAATCCCTAGGCACAGAGGCACAGGCTCCTCTGCTTGTTAATTTCCAGTTGCTAAGATCCTAGAATGGGCAACAACACCAGGGGCACCCATGCTTTCTGTCCCTTCTCCTTAGCTGACTTCAGATGTCTATGATCTCAGCATAAGCAACCATTCCCAAGGTACAAAGACCCTGGCTCCCCAGCTTGAAGGAATCCAGGCCTCCAAGTTCAGATAGTGAACAACTACTTCCAGGGCAAGGTCTTGTGTCCTCTGCTTGTTGGATTCCAGGTCTGTGCGTTGCCAATAGTGGCAAATCTTCCCCAGGCAAGAAGGTCTCATATATTCTGCTTTGTGGATTCCCAAGTCTCTAGAATCTGGGAGCCGGCAAGTACACCAAGAGCACTGTTCCTTCTCTGCTTATTGGATCTCAGGTTCTCTCTCTCTTTTTTTTTTTAATTTTTAATTGGAGTGTAGTTGCTTTACAATGTTGTGTTAGTTTCTTGCTGTGGATCTCAGGTTCTGATTATGGGAAAGTATCCTGGCACTGAGTCACAGGCCCCTTTGCCTTTTGGATTCTTAGTATAAATTCTGGATGTTGACTACTACTCTTAGGGCTCCAAAGCCTTGTCTCCATGGCTTGTTTGATCTCATGAGCAGAGGTTCTAAATATGGGCACCTAGCTTAAAGGCATTAGGACCTTGTCTCTTCTGCTTGTGGGATTCAATATCTCTATGCACGGGGAACTAAGGCCTTGTTTCTCTACTTGTTGGATACCAGGTCTCCAGGTTCTGAGTATGATCTTCTACAGCCAGGCACAAAAGCCATGTGTCCTATTCTGGTTGGATCTCAGGTTCTTGTTCCCAGTATGAGTTACAGTTACTAGGTCACCAAAGCTGTCTCTGCTACTTGTTTGAATCCAGTTCTCCAGGTTCAGATTATGAGGGTCCTACATGTCTATCTTCCAAGTAGAGTTACCTCCTCCCAGTTTGTCAAGGCCCTGTCTCCTCTACTTGTTATACCCCAAGTCTCTAAGCTCTGGGAATGAGCCTCTACTCTGGGCAACAAGCCTATGTTTCTTCTCCTTGGTAGATCCCAGGTGTTTAAGTTCTGAATGTGGGTAACTTCCCCAGGGTGAGCAGCCTCATCTCCCCTACTTATTGGTCCCATACTCAGGCTCCCAGTACAAGCACTTATTCCCAGTGCTCCAAGTGTTGTCTGTCAGATTTGGGATCCCAGGTGTCTAGGTTCCAAGTATGGGCAACTACTTTCATGTCACAAAGTCTTTCTCACTCTATCATTGCTTTAGCTCTCAGTTTCTATTTGCATTTGACCCTAGAGATACTCTCGAAGTTTTTAAACTTGGTTATATTTAGACTGTAATACCATTTCCAATATGTCTAGGTGTTTTTAAGTGGCAGTTTTTTTTTTCTCAGAAAACTATTCTATCATATTTCCAGAAATAAAATTTTGCCAGTTAACTAAAAGAAATTGTTACACTCTTTTTTTGTAATTAAGTCTTATTTATTTATTTTTAGAGTACAATTTAATCTTTATATGTTCAGAAAATTCAAAAATACAGATAAACATAACTAAGAAAATAATAACATCCTTTCCCACTGTCCAAATTTTATCACTGTTTACCCCTTAGAATGTACATTTCCAGACCTTTTTCAATGCATACACACACACTCTTTTGCTAAAATGTTTTCATCCTATACATTCTGTTTTTCAACTTGTTTTCTCCCCATTAATGATACATACCTTTCCAATATCAGTATATATTCACATAATTTAAAGCCCAGATCTTATTCAGATTTCTCCTATTGTCCTCCAAATAACTTTTTAAAAATTTTATTGGAGTAGAGTTGATTTACAATGTTGTGTTAGCTTCAGGTGTACAGCAAAGTGGTTCAGTTACACATATACATATAATCATTCTTTTTTTTAACATCTTTATTGGAGTATAATTGCTTAACAATGTTGTGTTAGTTTCTGCTGTGTAACAAAGTGAATCAGCTATATGTATACATATGTACCCATATCCCCTCCCTCTTGCATCTTCCTCTCACCCTCCCTATCCCACCGCTCTAAGGGGTCACAAAGCACGGAGCTGATCTCCCTGTGCGATGCAGCTGCTTCCCACTAGCTATCTATTTTATATCTCCAAGTGACTTTTAAATGGAGATTGTCAAAAGTATCCAGTCCAGGACTCTGCATTTATATTTGATCTCTTAAATCACTTAAGTATCTCTTAATTCTCTTTTTATCCAATTCAGACCCTTTCTTTACAGCACTGAGTTGTTGATGAGACTAGGTCAAATTATTCTCTTGTGATGATTTCAGCTTGTTCCTCTAATTCCTATGTTTCTTATAACTCAAAAGTTATAAGAGGCTATGGGACTTCTCTTGTGGTCCAGTGGTTAAGATTCCACGCTCCCACTGCAGGCAGCCCAGGTTCAATCCCTGGTCAGGGAACTAGATCCTGCATGCCGCAACTAAGAGCCCGCATGACACAACAACTAACACCCAGCAGAGCCAAATAAATAAATAAAAATAAATAAATAGGGCTTCCCTGGTGGCGCAGTGGTTGAGAATCTGCCTGCTAATGCAGGGGACACGGGTTCGAGCCCTGGTCTGGGAAGATCCCACATGCCGCGGAGCAACTGGGCCCGTGAGCCACAACTACTCAGCCTGCACGTCTGGAGCCTGTGCTCCGCAATGGGAGAGGCCACAACAGTGAGAGGCCCGCGTACTGCAAAAAAAAAAATAAATAAATAAATAAATAAATAAATAAAATTAAAAGTTATAAGAGCCTAAAGACTTGATAGATTTAATGAAGACATTAAAAACAACTAGAATGTATCATGGGTAATATTGTGTATTTCATATTGCATCAGAAGACTTAAAATATCTAGTTGACCTTTCATAAGTGTTTCTAACAGTGGCTACTCGATTAGGATGACGTCAGTCAGGACAATTAAGGTTTTCCCCCTGTGACTAGAAAGCCATTTGGGTAGTGTTGCTGTAGGAATGCCCAATTCCCCATCAATCATTTACTCAATGGTTTTAGTGTGAGTTACCTGAGTCAATGTTATTAGGACTTGAAAACAATGCTTCCCTAATTATGTCATTCCACACTTATTATCTGGCTTCTTCTGAAAAGTGTATCATCAGAATAGGTGAAGATATGTTGCAGAAATAACTCTTGAATCCCAGTAACTAAAAAAAAAACCCACAAAAGTTTGTTTCTTGGTCAAGCTACATGTCAAATATGGGTTGACAGTGGGACCACTGCTCTCACAATAACTTAGGGACTCAGGTTGATGAAGGCTTAAATTCAGCACCTGCTCCTACAATTGTCATGCAGAAGAAGAGAATGGTAGAGGGTCTCACATCAGCAACTTAATGTTCCAGCCCAGAAGTGATACACGCCTCTTCTACCCATGACCCACTGACATGACACTACCTCACTTCAAGGGGAAATACAACCTTCCATACGCCTGGAAAGGAAGAGGAACTCTTTCCGGTGCTATTGCTGGTTATTGAGTGGTTACAGATTGCCTGACACCTCACATACATTGTCTCTGACTGTGTGAACATTCCAAGAGGTAGGCAGTAATACCCCCATACCATAGATAAAGAAAATGAGGTTAAACAATTTCCACAAGGTCACAAAGAAGGTAGCTAACTCAGAATTCAGGTCTCTCTGATTCTACAGCACATGGAGGAATATTTTGGTGGGATAAAAGTATCTTTTCTTTTTCTTCTTTGTCTTTTCCTTGGGGATAAGTTTTGGAGTTTGGGGTCTCCTTCAGCTCTGAATAACTAACTGGAGCTAGAGTGAGGCCAAGGGGAATAATGATGATGGTGATGGTGATGATGATGGTGGCTGACATAAATTAAGACCTTACTAGGTACTGTTCTAGGCACATTGCATCAATTATCTCATTCCTCAAAGTAACTCTATGAGGTGAATACTTTTATTATCCTCATTTTAAAATGAGACAAAATAACTTGCCAAAAGTCACACAGCTAGTAAGTGGCAGAAACAAGATTTGACACAAGAAGTCTGACTGCCCTTCCTCTTAATCATTGCAAACCTGACCAATCAGAGAGGTGAAGAAATTGTAATAGACATTTACGAGTGCCTACCCAACTCATGCATCTTATTTGAAAATACATACATCGAACCTATAGCTTCTACTGAAGGACTGGGTCTAAGTAGGTGTTTTGTACCACATGACTTTCTTCTTGACTCTGATGATTGACCCAAGGGTGGACACCTGCCTCAAGAGAGAGGGACCCCCTCCATGGCCTGGGAATAATCAAGGAGGTATCCTCTCTTGGACATTGGAAGTTGGGGTGTGAGTCAGACAGATGGTGGGGTCTTTGAGCCATGTATAAACAAATGAAAGCCAGACAAATTTCTGAGGAAAGATCTTTCCAAGTAGAGAGAACAGCAAGTGCGAAGGCCCTGGGACAGAAACATGTTTGGCATGTTGAAGAAGTAGCAAGAAGACCTCTGTGCTTGGAGTGAAGTGGGTGAAGAAGAAAGTGGAAGGAAGAAAGGACAAAGGAGTCAGGAGTAAATCAGGTATAACCTGTAGGCACAATAGTGACCTTAGATTTTATTAGAAGTATGGTGAGAAGCCATTAGAGGGTTTTGGTCAAGGAGAGGTAATCTGAAGCATATTTTTGCTGGGTGGAGAACGGATGATAGGGGCGTGAAAATGGAAGCAGGGGGAGCAGTTAGGAAGCTCTTGTGTAGGTCCAGGTGAGAGACATAGGCGTTTTGGATCACATTATTGTGGAGGTGATGGGAAGTGATCTAATTCAAGATAGAGCCAATGGGATTTATTCTTGGAGTGGATGTTGGACATGAGAAGAGTTATGGATGATTCCAAAGGTTTGTTGCCAACAAATTTTGGCTCCCTGTGCACCAATGCCGAATAGAAATACGGAGACAGAGATTTGAAGGATAAGAAATAGAGAGGCTTTTTATTTTCTTTGCCAGGCAAAGGGAAGGCACAGCAGGCCAGCACCTCAAGAACTGTGCCCTCCTCCTCTGGGAATCAGAGAAGATTTTATACACAGGGCTTGCTGTCCCGGGTATATTATAAGGATCAAAGTAGTGAAGGTCTTGCATTCTTTTTTCCCTTGCATTACTTCAAAACAGTCATAGCTGGTGTCAGACAGCCCGGTAATTGGGGTCTGGCAGCCTGGTAATTGGGTCAGTTTGTTTCTGGTTTATGGGCCGGCAACCTTCTTTCTGAAACGCAAAAGCTACAGGGCAGGGATTTGTTACAAGGGGGCATAGGGAATGTATGCCCGCCATGATGTAATAAGGTTAGGGAGTGACAGGCACAGGATGTAACTCACACAGAGTCAGGGGTGATAGGTGCAGAATGTAATTTACATAGTGTCAGGGAGTGAGGTTAGCTTTGTGAAGTACAAATCTAGTTACAGACACTACAGATTAGTGACAGTTAAAATAAAACTAGGAGTGATTAACTCGTTCAGGCCAGGTCATGTTTCTTCTCTAGCCTGTTCACTGTGCCCTTTATTTTCCTTGTTCTCAGAAGAGGGGGAAAAAAACCCTTGACTTCTATTTTTATTGCAACAAATTTTGGCCTGAGCACCTGGGTGAAAGGTAGTCCGTTTACTGAGAAGAGTAGGGGGTGGAGAGGTGAGACCCTACATTCACTTTTGAACATGTTAAATTTGAGATACATATTGTTCTTCCAAATGGGTCATTGGATGTAGGACTGTGAAATTTAGAACTGGAGATATATACATCTTACTCCTTCAGTTCTGAGGTACACATTTTCCATGTATTAAAATCTCTGAAATCAGGATGCATCCTGTTATCAATGGCTGTCAGACAAGTGGAAGTTGTGACTCAGTTATGACATCTTTTCTGACACCTTTTAGTAAGATTAAGAAAATAATGGCATCAACACATCTTAGATTTAATGAAAGATGTCAAATCAGGGAGTTATTAGCACATTGAAAGCCACAGGATTAGATAACACCACCCAGGGAGTAACTGTTGGTAAAGAAGAGAGCTGAGGAAATTCCCTGGTGGTCCAGTGGTTAGGACTCTGTGCTTCCACTGCAGGGTGCACGGGTTTGCTCCCTGGTTGGGGAACTAAAGATCTTGCATGCTCCATGGTGAGGCCAAAAAATAAAAAAATGTAAAATAAAAAAAATTAAAAAAAGAGAGTCGAGGAATAAGGTTGGGTCATTCCAATAAAGAAAGGTCAGGAAAATGAGGAGACTGATGAAGAATTTCCAGTCATGTAGGAAGAAACCTGGGAAAATGTGAAGAAAAGGTTTCAATAATGAAGATGGGAACAACTGTGAACTTACTACTGGGAGCTCACACATGGTGAGGACCGGTGACTGACATGAGATTTGGCCAAGTGAATGTCTTGGTAACCTATCCTAGAGTGTTCTGGTGAAGTGGTGGGAACAAAGCCTGACTGGTGTGGTTCAAAGGAGAGTGGGATGGAGAAGTAAAGGTAGAAAGTAGAGACTACTTGAAAAAAAAATTTGCTGTGAAAAAAGGGAGAAATGAGGTAGCTTCTGAAGGGATATGTGGAGCTCAAAGGAGGGTCTTTAAAGCTAAGATCCTTGGCATATTTATAAGCTGATAGACCAGATGCAGCAGAGAGAGTAAGATGGAGGGGAAGTGAGGCAAGGACTAATACTTGAGTGGAGTCATTGATAGGTGAGGGGGTGGATCTAGAGCCCTAGCAGGGGGATTGTCTACCTATTAGATATGGGAAGATTTATCCACAATAACAGAGGCAAGAAAGAAGCTACAGAAAGAAATTACGATGGTAATTTTCATGGTGAGAAGTTCTATCAGTTAGGGTGCTCTGGCTGCAATAACATCTGGTTGTTAATTTTTTCTACCCTTAGTTAAGTCTTAGGGTGAATGGGCTCAAGACTGGGTGAGTGGTGCATGTACATCTTCCAGGGTCTCCTTCTATCCCTCTACTCTGCTGCTCCACAGCTGGCTGGTTTTTCATTCTCAGGCCTGTTGTATCCTGAGTACCAGAGATCTCTTCAGCACCAGGGGAATGGAAAAAATATTGAGTAGATACTCAAGTGTGTACCTCAGGAGTTCAGCCACATTCCCAGTGAGTGGAGTGGACTAACCCAGTGTTGAGGTTTGCCAGGCAAGTACAACAGAGGGAGAGAGGAACAACTGATTAGAGATCATGGGCAAGTGATCAAAGAGTCAGAGGCTCACAACTGTGATCTTCAAGGTGATTTGGTGAATGGAACTGGTCATGGTGGTTAGTGGCTCAGGTGGAGCAGGAAGTAAGATGGTTAAAAGTGAGGCCCTGAGGAGCTGAAAGTTAGGGAACTGGGTGGTGACTCGTGTTCTTCAGTGAACATGAGAAGTGATGAAAGGGAGTATGGATTATTGGAATCAGGAGCAGAGGGTGGTATCGTCAAATAGCAGTGTTTCAAAGAAGTTTGGCTTTTTGTCTTCTTTTGTTTTGTTTTCTTAAGTGAAGCAGGAGGAAAAATGGTTTAAAAGTGGCAGGGAATGATATTGCATCTTCATGCCTTAGGGCATCTTCATGCCCTAAGAAGTACAGATGTGGGAGAATAAAAAATGACTGTTTTCCACAGGGAACAACAAGTTTTTCATTATATCGGTAATATGATGAGAATATTAAAAAATCAATTGAAGATGTTGCTGAAGATAGTCTGTAAGTTCCACAGGGTTTAGGGGTAGAGGTAGGGGTAGAGGTGGGGGAAATAGATGAGAAGTAGGAACTTAAATAAGATTAGGGATAAACAAAGCTTTAGATTTATTTGTTGTTGTTGTTTCCTGTGCTTTTGATGTCATATTTAAGAAATCATTGCTAAATCCAATGTCATGAAGCTGAAGATTTCCCCCCATGTGTTCTTCTAAAAGTTTTACACTTTTAGTTCTTACTTTTAGGTTTGATCAATTTTGAGTTAATTTTTATATATGGTGTAAGGTAAGGGTCCAACTTCATTCTTTTGTATGTGGATATCCAGTTTTCCCAGAACCATTTATTGAAAAGGCTGTCTTTTCACCATTGAATGGTCTTGTCAGAAATCAATTGACCAGATATGTGAATGTTTATTCTGGGTTCTGTATTCTATTCCATTGATCTATATGTTTATCCTTTTGGAAGTATCACACTGTTTTGTTTACTATAGTTTTGTAGTAAGTTTTTGTATCGGGAAGTGTGAGTCCTACAACCTTGTTCTTTTGCAAGACTGTTTTGGCTTGCATGTAGGTTTTCATAAGTGTCCATTATCAGGTTGAGGAGTTCTCCTCCCTTTCTAGTTTGCTGAAAGTGTTTATAATGAGATGTTGGATCTTCTCCAAAGCATTTTTTGGTATCTAGTGAGATGCTTTGAATGTTAAATCAATCTTGAATTCTTGGGATAAACTCCACTTGGTTATGATGTATTATTCTTTCTATATGGTGATGGAATCTATTTGCAAAAAGTTGGCTAAAATTTTTTGCATCTATGTTTGTAGGGGATATTGGTCTTAAGTTTCCTTGTAATGTCTTTTTCTGGTTTTGTTAACAGGGTGTGCTGGGCTTATAGAATGAAAATGTTCACTCCTCTTCAATTTTCTGGAAGAGTTTGTATAGAATTTGTGTTACTTCTTTATTAAATATTTGGTAGAACCAGAATCCACCAATGAAACAATCTGGGCCTGGAGATTTCTTTTTTAGAAGGTTTTTAACTGTGAATTTAATTTCTTTAACCCTGTTTAGGTTATCTATTTCTTTTTGAGTGAGTTTGGTAGTGTACGACTTTCATGGAATTAGCCCATTTCATATAAATTGTCAAATCTGTATGTATAGAGTTGTTTCTAGGACAGGTACCCCCTGCTTTTCAAAAGCTCACTTTATGCCATGTTGCTTCTATGAAAAGACCTGCATTACCACCTGTTTTTGCTGACCAAAAGAAATCCCGAAGAGAATTTTCCCTTTTATGAAAAAAGGCAAAAAATGAAAACAGCATTCAGCATTTGTTTTGTTGTGAGCTGTTATAGAGGTACCTGCACCCCAAGCAGCAAGTGGCACCACCAAGCTCCTTCCCTGGGAACTACACTCAGTAACTCATCATCAAGCCACCATAGCTTTGAATTGTGTCTGTGAGTATCTGAGCTTTATCGCAATTTACTTCGTGCATCCCTTGGCAAGATGTGTCCTTTCTTTGCTTTACAACATTTCCATTCCGAAAGGTTGTATAGGAATTCTCTTTTGGATAGTTGGGGAAACCTGTATTCCCTTACTGTCCTTTTGAGGTCTTCAGTGATAAATTTTCTTGCATTCCAGATATTGGGAGCTTGTGTGTTTTCCCTCTTTTTGGAGGTCTCATCATAGCCTATAATCTTTTCAAATGACTGGTTTTATTTTAGTTTAATTGATTTTTCTCTATAGTTTTTCTGTTTTCAATTTCATTTATTTCTTCTCCTCTATTATTTCCTCCCTTTTCTTGTTTTGGGTGTGTGTTGCTTTTCTTTTCCTAGTTTCTTAAAATGGAAGCTTAGCACAGGGAACGCTACTCAGTCCTCTAATGGTCTATATAGGAAAAGAATCTAAAAAAAGAGTGGATATCTGTGTATGTATAACTGATTCACTTTGTTGTACACCTGAAACTAACACAACATTGTATTGATCAATAAATCAACTATACTCCAAAATAATTAAAAAAAATAAAGTCTAGAAATCAGGAAAATAAAGAATGGGAACATAAAAAAATGTAAGCTTAGATTGTTGATTTGGGGTCTTTATCACGTTTAAGATAAGCAGTTAGTGTTATAAATTTCACTTTCATCAGTATTTTAGTTGAGGCCCACAAATTTTGATGCTGCATTTTAATTTTGTTCAATTCAAAATAGTTCTTTTCCTTTGAGATTTCTTCTTTGACTATCTAGAAATGTATTGTTTAACTTCCAAGTGTTTGGAGATTGTCCTGTATCTCTTAATGATTTGTAGTTAATTCTATTATGATCAGAGAACATACTTTGTATGACTTTGTTTTAAATTTCTTAAGCATTGTTTTCTGGCTACTGGTTTAGTGGAACTAAAAGCTCTCATTTCCTTCTCTGATCCCCCTGCTACCAGCTGCTCCATGTATTCTGCGCAAGGTTTTGGTTGCATTCAGTGGGACAGGCAGCAAGAGGCTCTTGCAGACCGCATCCCGCCTCACCTTCAGCCCTAGCGCCGACCAAGCCTGAGCCATCCTGCATCACCATGGTGTCTCCCACCGGCTGGCTTTCTGAGAGCGCTGGCAGAAGTCCGGTTCAGGAGCGTGTGCGTGCGTGCGTGCGGCGGAAATCCCGCCTCTCGGCGTCTTCGGTTGGCCTTGACGGCAAGGGGGTGAGCTCAAGGAGGAAGAGGAGCCGGATTGAAGGAAACTTGGAGAGTCGGCAGAAGGGGCGGGGATGTTCCTCTTCCCCATTGGCTGGCCCTGCGGAGACGCCTCGATGCGATTGGCTGGGCAGCGTGGGCCGTAGCCCCGCGTCGGCCCGCCCCGCCGGCCTCTGGAGGCGCCGGGATTGCAGGCCCCGGGATTGGGAGCGCCGGCGGAGCTCGTGGCTTTTGGGGCTGTGTCCGCACGCGCTGGAGCCAGGCAGCCGGGCCTCTGCCGTCCGGTCTTCGTCCTCGGGGGGCGGCGAGGGCGGCCGGCCGCTGGGGCGGTGCAGGCCGGGGCCGGGCCAAACCGGGGCACGGCGGGCGTTGGCGCAGCCGCCGGACCGGGGCCTGCACGGACCGCCCGCGGCGCGCGTCTCGGGCTGTCTTTTCATTTCCAAGTGATTATTGTTTTGGATTTTTCTGCAGACGTGAATTTTGGTTAATTTATTTCACGCACCAGTTCTGGCTTGAGGTAAAGCGGAGGATGCGTTCTGGTGTCATTTGTCGTTGAGATGTGGGCTTCTTGCAGTCTGTGTGTTTACCTTTTGGATTTAAGGGAAGGGGATGACATTGTGATTTGGTCTTGTAACCGTCCATTCTCAAGGTCTCGCCGACGTGGTACAGACCCGGGCGAATCCCGTGTGTGACTCTTACCTGGACTGGAAGTAGGCTTTTTCCTTTCTCGCCCCATCTTTCTCTTTCCCTCTCTCCTCCTCTCACTCCCCTCCTCCAGAGCTTCTCCTCTCCCTCCTTCCTGTTCTCTCTTTTTGCCGCATTAAATCTTGCGGTAGGGTCTTTGTAAAATCCTGAAAAGGTTCAGGTCTTCAGCGTTTCTGTTTTACTTGCAGGTTTGACGACTGGGAGGAAATCGGGGGAAAGATGCCTTCTGATTCTTTCTGTTTGGCTGCTCAGGCTCGACTTGACTCCAAATGGTTGAAAACAGATATACAGGTGGGATTTTGACATTCCTTTTTCCTGGTGTTAAACTTCTGGTGAACCCTTTCTTTAGGATATGTAAGGGCATGCAGATCAGATCTTGCCATATTAGAGAAGCAGGTTTGTTTTCTATAACTTTAAGTGTACCTTTTATTGTGTCAGTTTTTATTGCTCTGTTTATAGTGTGTGTGGCTACATTTTAATTAGTTATTTATAAGTGCAAGAAACGAGATACAGTTATGCAAAAATTTTTTGTTATTATATTTTAAGAGGTCTGTATCATTCTTAGCCATATCTTGGTGACTGTTTAGTGATACTTTTTGAGATGTTCAGTTAATTATGTGGGGGAGAAGTGACATACAGTCATTTATTATGTCCTGCAGAAACTCACTCATTTTTATGGGATTCTGTGTTTGTGTTTCTGGAGAGACAAGGGTTCAGTTGAGCTGTTTGTTTTGTATTCTCATTGGTCTTATTAAGAGGAGTGCTTGGATTTTCACATCAAGAACATGTGGAAACAAAATGTTAGCCTTAGACTCTCTAATAATTTGTTTTAAGGTAATTGCATGCTTGTCCAGAAATTGTCAAATAAATAATGATGATGTTTCTGTAGTCTTTTCTTTATCCCAAGTTAGTTTTGTTTGCAAATGGAAAAACTGTTTGTAACTCCCTGTTGCCCTCAGAAAGAAATGGCTGAAATATTTTGTTGTGTATATGTGTTTTTTCCCTCTTCCCTGAGGTTAACCATTTTAAGTATTTCTCAAGTAATCTTAACCTTGTTTAAATACAGTCTTACCTACTGCATGACGCAAGTCATGTATTCTGTAAGCAGTTGATCTTAGGTATTTGTAGTGAAGCGTTATTGCCCTTCTTACTTTTTTTTTTTTAAGTGTGGAGTCCCAGTTGGTTTCAGAGCCAAGTGTTAAGAACTATGTTGTGGGTGATGGGATGGTTGACCCAAGAAGAAGTGGGTTAAGAATTGGCAAAGTAGTGACTTTTTAATTTAAACATTACCTTTTATTTAGTAATTACTTTCTGTTTTCCTTTGACTTTTTTTTTTTTTTAAGCAGGGGTGGGGGAAGTGAGAGATGAATAATTTCTTATTTACAAAATCCTGAGATTCAGGCAAACTGATTTTAAGAATTGTTTTTATTTAAAAAAATTCAAAAGAAAATTTATTTATTTTATTTATTTGGGCTGTGCTGGGTCTTAGTTGCCGCACTCGGGATCTTTAGTTGAGACATGTGGACTTCTTAGTTGCGGCATGCATGTGGGATCTAGTTCCCTGACCAGGGATTGAACCCCGGCCCGCTGCATTGGGAGTGCAGAGTCTTACCCACTGGACCACCAGGGAAGTCCCAAGAATTGTTTTTGTATTAGTGTTTATATATTTTACAAAACCTTTTGAAGTAAAGAACTTTACCTAATGAAGTTTTTTTTTCCTTAGTAATTATAATTGAATAATTGCTAAATATGAGTTTTAGCATCTTGATCTAAAACCGGTTTAATGCTGAGTTGAGTGCCTACAATGAGTCAGGCAGATACACATAAAAAGAAACACCACTTACGCCTTAGAGTGATTACCATTTTACCTTTGGTTTATTTAGTGTAATATACAATGCTTGGCCCTTCTTTAGACATTTGAGTACTATTCAGAAGTCTTCCGAACTCCTAGGAATAAGTGAAGAGACCTAGGTCCTAGGAATAAGTGAAGAGACCTAGGTTTTGGATAGAGGAAAAATGTTGTATGGGTGTTGAAGCTGTGAGATAAATGAAAATAGTGTGAAAAAAGTGATTGGTGACCTTGGTTTTATACAATTTCTCCAGCATTGCTTATTAAATGTGAGGAATGAATGTTGTTGTTTTACCCTAAGGAATAACTTAGACATGGTTTACTCTTTGGAATCTTTCCTGAAAACATATATTGTGGATGCCAGCCTTATGCTGATGGGTTTTACACTTACCTTGTTGGGGATGTCTCTCCCACCTGGAGTGGGAAGGGTCCCCTTCCTTAAGTAGGCTTTTGTATTGGGAGCAGGATTGACACCTGCGAAATGAATAATATGTGGGGTAGAAGCATGTTTCTTAGCTGTAAGAGTTAGCTAATCTATTTTTCTATGGCTGTTTTTATTTGAAATGCCTCTGAAGTTTTCAGTGACTTTAGAAAGGAAAAATTTTTGGAGACTGTGAAAAGTTTTAATATGTCTATTATAGAGAATATAGACACTAATCCTAGACTTTCTTGATCAGAGACATTTAGATCCCTCAGGCCTGGGACTTTGTAACCAGCTGCCTCTAATGGAGTACCCATTGTATGGCAGACATACATCTGGTTTTTACATATATAATGCCTTTTACTTCTTCAGTACTCTTTTCTGGTTGTTGTGTGGAGTTCCTTGAATCGCCATCTTCCTTCACAACTCTCTTGAGGAGGCAACAAATACAGAGCTAAGAAGTGTTAGCTACATAATCACTACCATTACCATGTTTATATTTACAGTAAAAGTCCTTCTGTCTAATGTGATTGGTAGTTTTTTTGGTGAACCAAAAAGTCAATTAAGCAAAAGAACTATAAAAATAGTACATAATACCTTAAAAACTTTTTATTCTTAAAATATATATGCATATTTATTTCCTAGTCTTGTTTTTTTTTTTTCTTTTTGGCTGTGCCATATGGCATGTGGGATCTTAGTTCCCTGACCAGGGATCGAACCCGTGCCCCCCGCAGTGGAAGCACAGAGTCTTAACCACTGGACCACCGGGGAAGTCCCTTGCTAGTCTTGATGTAAGGTTAGGGGTGTGTCTTTGAGCCGGGGTCCACGAATGGCTGGTGTTATCCTGTTCTTTCTTGAATAAGCTGTACTCAGATTAATCTCCTATTTTTGGGTTTCTATTTTTGGGTTCTTTGAAGTGGAACATGAAATTAGGTATGTATGAAGCAATTTTTAAAACTTTTTATTTTGAAATAATAATAGACCCACAGGAAGTTGCAAAGAAAGTAGAGAGGTCACGGTATACTCTTATTCCAGACTCCCCCAGTGGTACAATCTTAGGTAACTATAGTATAATATTAAAACCAGCAAATTGACATTGGTACAATGTGAGCATAGTTCTGTGCCATTTTATCATATGTGATTATTCATGTAACCACCACCACAATTAAGATCCAGAAGTGTTCCATCACCTATAGTCACACTCAACTTCCTCTACCATCTTTGACCCCTGGCAATCACTAATCTGTTCTCCATCTGTATAATTTTGTCATTTCGAGAATGTCGTATGGTATGTGACCTTTTGAAACTGGCTTTGTTCACTCGGTATAATGCCTTTGAGGCCCATCAAAGTTGTTGACTATATCAATAATGCAACTCAGATTGAATTTTTCTTTTCTTCTAGTCATCAATTTAAAATGATTCAGCATGAAAGTTAGCTTTTAAACTTAAAGTTATTAAATGTATATATTGTCACTTTACGCTTAGAAATATCAGTAGATTAAAAAATGTAAACATGAACATCTTGGTAAATTCAAATCTCAGGTTTTCCAGTTGACAGATGATACATAGAAGTAAAAGGATGTTTTACACACAGGTAACTTAATTGATTTTCATAATGACTTCTTGTGATTTCTTTCGTGTCTGTGAATAGGTAGTATTGCTCAATTTTTTATTCATGATTTTGGTTGTTTGTATCTTTTCTGTACTTTGGACCTGTCTTGTCAGGGGTTTATATATTTTGTTAGTCTTTTTTTAAAGAACTGACTTTTAGCTTTGGTTCTTGGAAAAGACTAATAATAGTTATAAAGGAAAGAAAATGAGTTTATCATCAGACTTGACAACAAGGCCTTATGCAGAAGAAAGCTGAGTAACATATTCATGGCACCTGAGAAAAGAAAATGTGAGCCAAGGATTTTATGTTCTAGCAGAACTGACTTTTCAGGTAAAAAGGACACAAGTTTATCAACGAGCAGGAACTCAGAAAATATTGTTTCCAAGAGCCCTTCCTGAGGAATTGAGTAGAGGAAGATCTTTAGATGACTGAATGACTGTACATGGACATGAAGACTGGTGGTGGGCATTAAACCTATAGTTATGGGTAGAACCCAGAGTGAGTTTTAAAAGGGAGAGAGCATAGCTGTTACAACAGCTGTATGCTTAGACATGTTGGATTATAGTAGAACTGTTCTGCAGTGTCTAATTTAGTAATCCTATGCATTGAAGTTTTCACTTTAGGTCTTGTATTTTCATCTTTAGAGATTCCATTCCAGTCCTTTTTATATCTTCCATTTCACTTGTCATGATGTTCATATTTTCCTCTCTGTGAGTACATGGAACATATCTATAATAGAGCTTTTAACATTCTTGTCTGCTAATTCCATCGTGTCTGTAATTTCTGCATTTATTTCGATTGACTGAATCTATCATTTCTGTTGATTTATTGCTCTGGTTATGGGACATGTTAGCATGCCTGGTAATTTTTTATTAAATGTTGGACATTATAAATAAATATTATGTTATTCTGTGTTAGATTTTGTTTTATTCTTTTACAGAGCATTAGTTTTGTCTGGCATGCATGTAAGTTACTTGGGATCAATTTGGCCTTTCAAAGATTGATCCTAAGGTTTGTTTGGGCTGATCTAGTACAGCCTTTAATCTTGGGCTGATTTATCTGCCTTATTAAGGCAGTGTCCTTCTCAGGACTCTAATGCTTGCTGTGTTGGGAGGTCTTTCTGTTCTGGTTGGTGGAAACACAAGATTTTCCAGACTCTGAATCATGGGGGTTCTGCCTACTCCTTTTTAGTGCTTCTTTCCCCAGCCTTGGGAGTGTTCTCAACTCATACCCAGATCAGTTCTCAGCCAGAATCTCAAGGGGTCCCCTCTTCCCATCTCCAGAGATCAGCCTCTCTGCAGCCAACTTCCTCTCCTGTATTCTTGTCATTTTGACCTACTTATAGCTGGTCTGTCTCCTCCATTCAGCAAGACCTCTGGGCTCTATTTGGGTTCCCCTTTCCTGTGTTGCAGCCTGGAAGCTGCTTCTAGGCATTAAGTTTGGGAAGTTGTAGCCCTTACTTCATTTGTTGCCCTTCTCAGGGATCACAGTTCTGGGCTGTCTGTTGTCCAGTGTTGGAAAACAGCTGTTTGATATATTCTGTCTGGTTTTCTACCAGACAGGTAATTCCTAAAGAAGTTAATTCTTCACAGGTGGAAGCACAGGCCTTCCCAATCTGCTTTTAATCTCATTTATTGACTTCTTAATTTTAGATATTGCTTGTTTTGGAATTTCCACATTTTTGTTTGAATGCATTTTATTGAGGTATAATTATATTTAGTAAAATGCATCTATTTTAAATGTTTAGTTTGAGGTGTTTTGGCAGTTTGCTTAACTGCCACATAAGGTACTTTTCTATAGTTTCCAGTTCTTTGCTGAAATTGTTCATGTGATCTTTTAATTGCTTGAACATGTTAAACCTTGCACAGCCTCTTTAGATTCCTCGACTGCATCTCCCTTTCCCTCTGGGTTGATACCCCAGCGTGCCTGTGGGCCGCCCTTCTACTCTTCGTCTTAGACATAACGTCACACAGCAGGGCGTAGGTTAGGGCTTCCCAGCTGCCTACCATGGAGTTGCAGGTGACATCGTCTGGAAGGTGGGGGAGAGCAGGAGCTCACTTTCCACGGGGCGAACATTCACCGCTTGGTAAGGAGAGATACGGGAACTGGGTATTTTAATTCCCACCCCCACCCCCTTTTTCTCCCTCCTTGGACGGGTCTGTGGTTTCTTCTCGGAGACCTTGGCGAAGAGCCCCACATGCCTGGAGAGTGTGCCTGCCGCACACCGTGGAGTGGGGACTGCTGCAGTAAAATGGGAGTCTGCAGACTTTCCCTGTGAAGGGCCCGATCGTAAATAGTTCTGTGGGCCACGTGTCCTCTGTAACAGCTGCTCACCTCTGCTGTTGTCATGCGAAAGCAGCTACGGCCAGTACATAAAACAAGTACATGTTGGTAGGCTCCAGAAACTTTATGGATACTGAAGTTTGAATGTCATAATTTTCATGTGTCATGAAATATTTTCCTTCTCTTGGTTATTTTTCGATCATTGAAAAATGTAAAAGCCACTCTTAGCTTGAGGGCCGTCTAAAATCAGGTCGTGGGCCACGTTTGGCCCCTGGTGGGCCTTAATTTGCTGACCCCTGTAGTAACTTGCTGCATCATTTGCTTCCTATGCTTCCTTGTCTTGCCTCCCCCTCTGCCCTTCCCCTCACTGCCCTGGGCTGGCATCTGCCAGGGAAAGTGTCAGCACTTTAATCTGTTACTTGGGCTTTCCGTTTTAGGGCAAAGTCTGTATCTGTATGTCTCTTTTCTGGGTACACTCTTGATTTGCTTATGCTGTCTTCCATTTTCTTCATTTTTCAGTCATGTGGCCTTATCTTACCCATTTTTATTTTTGTTTGAGTTCTAGGTATTGTACATGAAAAATCATTGTGGTCACTTGGGGACACTGGGTAACGCTTTCCTCTTCCAGAGAGGATCTGTCAAACTAGTAGCACTAGTGACCTCAGGTTACTTCAGAGCAGCAGGGAACTGTGATGGTTCAAAACGGGGCTCCTACCGGCCTGCTTGTACCTCACCCGTACTTCTGTGTGTGTGTGTGTGTCCCTTCGGAGTTCTGCTCAAAGCGTGGCATGTTTCCCTCTTCCTCACAGGCCTCTTTCCTGTGAGGACCATGGCTCTAGCCTCTCAGCAGCTCCACTGAGCTGTGCTTGGTCTCAGCCCTGCTCGCAGAATTGGCAGGTGCCTCTAGGGAAGCAGCCTTCGGCTCCCTGGGCTGTCCTCCTCTCCTTGCTGCCTGGATGTCTTCAAACAGATGTACTTTATGTTTCTTTCTGACCTTTCCAGTTCTAGAAACCTGTTCTTAAAATTTTTTGGAATTGTCCTGTGTTCAGTAGGTGTTTAGAAAGTATTTTTCTGCAAGGCTAAGAAAAAAGCCAGATGTCTTTAGTCATCTGCAAATATTTGAACCGATCACATTTCAGGCATATTTTAAAAATAGAAGAAATAAACATTTTCTAACTATAAGTCAATCAAAATGCCATTTATTTCATTTGGCATATTCTATTTCGGATTATATTGTGTAATTATACAGTTCTGAAGTAGTGATTTTAATAGATACCTTCAGGGTCCGCTTGCCCAATTCTATTTGGTTTTCAAGTATTGGTAGCACCTGTGATGGCTCCCCCAGGCCTCCTTACTGCATGTGTTGGTGCATGTGGTGTTGGTGAGAAGAGAACGAGCTTGAGAGTTAGGCCTCTTCCCAAAAACTCTGACAGCCTCGGTGTTGTGTGATCTTGGTCAGGTAATTGAACTCCTAAGTTTTAGTTACTGACCCTCAAAACTGGGCCTATTACTACCCCCCTTGCTGGCTTCTTTTCGGGATGAAAATGACTTTACCTGCTATGTCATTTTAGAGGTGTGAAGTAAGAATGTAAGAGCACATTGGAAAAGGGTCCTAAGACTGAATAATGCTAATCAGAGGCATCTGGATTCTACGTGAAAAAAGTTAAAATTTAAGATCTGTGTTGTCACCCATTGGGAACGTTTATGCAAATTACCTACTGATAAAGACAAACTATTTATAGACTGTTGTACAAATACTCTTAAACTGCCAAATTGAAGTGACTTTCACTGCTTGTGCAGGTTATTCTTCCAGTGCCATGATTATTTCCCAGTTTTCCTGGCCTCTTTCTCCTTGGGATCCTGTGCTTCCCTCCCAGTGCCTTGGAATGCTCTCCCAGGGGCTTCATCTCTGCCTTCTGCAGTCTAGCTCTTTCAAGCCCTGCTCCATGGAAGCTTGCTCTGTTGCCTTAGCAGTGTTCCTTCTTCCTTGAATCCTTTCAGATGCCCGAACCATTGTAGTTTGGTGGTTACTCGAGTTCACGTCCGCAGTTCCTAAGAGGCTTCTACAGCGAGTATCCCTCCAGACACCCAGTGTCTACCTTCCACACAGCTGCCCTACTCTCATCCTTCCCAGCATGACCCGAGTGATGAAAGAATGGGCGGTAGTGATAGTTCTTGTTTCCATGTAAACTGGGCTTCTTCCTTGGCTTATTCTTTAATAAATGTTTCGTCCCCAGCCACCCAGGGGTAATCCTAGTGGGCAGTCGGGGCTGGTCCACCCTCCCTCCTTCGGCGTTAGCGTCTTCTGCAGGTCTGTTGCCCATGCTGTTGACTCCCAGATTTGAACCTCTAGCCCTGAACACTCTGCTAAGATCTGGATTTGTATTTGCAGTATGTGTGTAATGTGTCTGTGTGTGTATGTGTGTACATGTATGCACGTGCGTGGGGAGAGTATCTCCATGTTTATGTTCAGTAGTTGGTGCAAATCTCAGTGGTTAAAACTGAGTTAATTCCCTCTCATCCTGAGTCTGTTCCCTACCTGGTTTTTCACATTTCACATCTGCTCTGTCCCATTTGATCTGAAATGTCTTACATACTCTTCTCTTCCATGTCTTGGCTTAGGCTCTCATCCTGTTTGGGGGAGCTCTTAGCAGAGGCCTCCTAAGTTATTTCCTTTGTTTCCGGTTTCTTCCTCTGTCCTTTCTACTGCCCTGACGCTGAGTTATGGCTGGAGGTGTGATCATTTATTCCCTGGCCCCTAGAGGTGGTGTGTAACTGCTGGAGCACAGCACGTGTGGGGCTATATTTATTCTGGCCACTGTTTGCCTATGTGGCTTTGTGGGCCAGGACTGAGCCCAGCGGCAGCTCTTAGCTGCCCACCTCTTACGCAGACCAGCAGATGAGCCAGGCCTTTCCATTCCCGCGTTAAAACCTCAGGGGCCCTGAACGTTTGTGGCTCACTTTTTAGAAAGGATTTACTTCTCCCTCTGCCAGTTAATACTTTTGCCAGCAGTCATGTTTTGGTCTCAAGTATGTTTATGGCAGTTATCTTGTTAGTGATGTGGACAGATAAAATATGAGTGCTGAGAGCAAGTTGTTGCTTCTGGGAAAACTAAGTTAGATGCGAAATTGGTTTTCTGTTGCTATGTAACAAGTCACTGACCAGAAATTCAGCAGCTTAAAACAACTCCGTTTACTCTCTCCCCCTTTCTGTGTGGGTCAGGTGTCTGGCCATGGCTTAGCTGGGTCTTCTGCTTCGGGATTCACAGGCTGCAGTCAGGGTGCTAACCAGTCTGCTTTCTCATCTGGAGTCTCATTGGGGTCCTTGTCGGCAGAATTCAGTTTGTTGGGTGTTGAATGGGGCTGAGCTGTGGGCTCCTAGGATATGCCCCCTCCATTGGCAGCTCATGGCAGTGGCTGGGAGAGTGTCTCTTCTGGATGGCCCCATCCTCTTAAGGGCTTTTACCTGACAGGGCCCTAGGGTAATCGTCCTTTTGGTTGACTAGAAATCAACCAATGTGAGACCTTAATTATATATGAGAAATTCCTTCACTTTTGCCGCAGAAGGAAATAAAACCTAGTCACAGGTGGAAAGTCCTGTCCTATATTCACAGGTCCTGCCCACACTCAGAGAGAGGATTACACAGGGTGTGTGTGCCCCGGGGGGGCAAGGATCTTGAGGGCATCTTAGATTTGCCTACTACACATCGTTTGGATAAAAGTGAGATGCTAAAAAAATTACTTGTACGGGTTAGGTAAGAGAGAACTGTAAAGGATTGCGGGAAAAGCCTTGCAAGTCTAAAGGAATTGTGTACTAAGATCGCTCACAGAGTGCCCTTCAGTTCTTGCTCCCTTTAAAGAAACTGAGTCTGGAAATAGTGGATGCTTCATGAGAGTGGCGAATGTTGGACTGATGACAAGGGACAAGCTGGTGGACTTGTGAACAAAGAAAAGGCCCTGACCTTCCATTAAAAGATGGGCAAACAGATGTGTCTGTTTTAGTGTAAAGTGTCTTGTCTGTCTGAGAAGAGGGTTTCTGTTGTACCTGCCATTTTCAGAATGGATGCCTTCTTTGGGTGTTTACCATGCCCACACCCTTCAGTGACTGCTTTCTCTGGGAAACCTTTTATGACTTCCCAATACTGACAACCAAGAGCATTTTTGTGGGCGTTTTTGTTTTGTCTTTGAATATCACTATGGACTCGTGTTTTCGTTTTTGTTTTTTTTTTGCGGGTTCGCGGGCCTTTCCCTGCTGTGGCCTCTCCCGTTGCGGAGCACAGGGTCCGGACGCGCAGGCTCAGCGGCCATGGCTCACGGGCCCAGCAGCTCCGCGGCATGTGGGATCTTCCCGGACTGGGGCACAAACCCGTGTCCCCTGCATCGTCAGGAGGACTCTCAACCACTGCGCCATCAGGGAAGCCCCGTTATGTATTTTGATGTTCAAAATTATTCTAAATTTGGCCAGTGAGGGAGTCCTCATCAGGCTTTGAGCAGCTTTTTTGGTGCAAACTTAAGATATTCCAGGCTCACCTTTCTTCCCTGGTCCTTGACTCAGCCTTTTTTTCCCTAGAGCCCAGGTTTCATTTAGTAGGAAGTGGTTCTTGGAAACCAGTATCTGGGTGCTGGGTGTACTCACTGCTCTCAGAGTGCCATTGATTTTAGGTCTTTTCCAAAGACAGTGCAAGCAGATATATTCAAATATAAATTCATGCTGAGATTTCCAATTCAAATTGTTCTTAAAAACTTCCTTGATTTTATCTTTTATACTTAAATCTAGTAACATTAACATACTTTATCATAAACATACATTTTATTATATTAACATTGCTTTATCCTATAATATATATACATGAAATAGTTGAAAAATTTTAATGTCAATATTATAGTTATGAATAAGACCAATTAGTAGAGTTTAAGGGTTTTTTTTCCCCTTGAAGTATATCTAGCTAAAGATGTATAGTTGAAAAGGGTCTTGAAATACAGTTGACCCAGAACAATGCAGGTTTGAACTACGTGGGTCCACTTGTACTTGGATATTTTTCAGTAGTAAATACTGAAGTACTACACGGTCTATGGTTGGTTGAGTCTGTGGATGTGGAGGAACCGTGCATATGGAGGGCTGACTATAAAAATTATATTTGGATTAACCCCTGAGTTGTTCAAGGGTCAAGTGTACTTTTCTTTTTGATAAACAGGTTAATTTGCTTGTTACCAGTTATAGGCTTTGCTTTTTATGATTTAATTGTACTTTTTGAAAATGAAAATCATTTATATGTTTTAGAAGTAAATGTAGGTATACTCAAAATCTTGCCTTCATTCACCTCTGCTGCTTTTTACCCACGTTCCCCTTCCCGTCTCCCGATAAGTGATCATGTAATTTGTGTCTGGTTTATCTTTCCAGAGCACCTGCCCACATGTGTCTTTTTTCTTGTATCTTAGGCAAAACGTAGCACAGTATATAAGCTATTATGCACAGTACCTTTTTCACTTAACTGTATTTCTTGGGAAAATTTTCATTAAATGTTGGACGAATGAGATTTTTTTTTCATATTATTCTTTAAGAATTGCATTGTGAGTGTGATTACTCTGTAAGTTTATTTTATTTATCATTGCCAGCTTGCATTCACACGAGATGGGCTCTGTGGTCTGTGGAATGAAATGGTTAAAGATGGAGAAATTGTATATACTGGGGCAGAGTTAACACAGAATGGAGAACTTCCTTCTAGAAAAGGTAAGGGCCTTTAGTATTTTTCATTTTGTGAAGACCTTTATAAATTGCATTTTATAGAAATTTTGGAATGTGCTATAGGAACAGAAGTGTGCTTGAGTGTAACTGAAGTTTTGTTTTCACTTTGGAGATGTCTAAATGATAGTTAATATTAGGAACTTCCTGGATTTCATTGTTCTGTGTGAATTGAAGGCCTTTTCACGGCAAAACCACCTCGCTGTGGTGTCCTTCCTCTGATGTCTCATTTGTAGCTTATAGGAACTCCACTTAATGTTTCTTTGTTAAGTTTTGAAATATATATTGCTTTGGCTAACTATAAATTGTGGTTATTATAAGGTCGAGTGGAAATAATCAGTATTCCTGAAATTTTTCCTGTATGACTCTCAAGTGGGAGTGTATAAAACACTTTTCGGAAGCCTTCGGCCTGTGGTCTGGACTTGGCTCCCCTTCTATTGTATCTTCTTGTCTATGCAGGGAAATATCAGTGAACACTCTTGTTAGGCCTGTAGTTATGAAAACACAATGAAAGTCTGTCACTCAGTTGTTCTTGACTTTGGCTGTGAATCAGAATCACTGTTTAGATTTTAAAAAGAAATGAATGCGTGGACCCACCCCAAACCTGAAAAGCCTACAGGTCTACACAGTGAGCAGCCGCACACCTATCCCCCAGGCCCTACTAGTCCCTCCATTGGTGCGCCTTACCTGGTGCCCTTGGGCACTTCATGCATGGTATTAACAGGGTCCAGTTCAGTGTAACTTTTTGTCTTTAAGGTAAAACTTATGCATAATAAAATACATGTTCTAAGTTTACTCTTCCATAAGTTTTGACAGATGTAGTTGGTGTAACTTAGACCCCTCAACGTTACTCTCACTTCGAAGGTTCTCTCGTGCCCCTTCCTGGCTCACCCCTGCCCTCTCTGCTCAGAGGCAACTACTGGTCTGATCTTTCTCTACTGTGGATTAGTTTTGCCTTTTCTAGACTTACATGTAAATAGAATCATGTAGTCCTCTGTGCTGTTTTGTGCATCTTTCACTCCATAATGTTTTAGTAGTTCATTCTGTATATATATATTTTTTGAATATTTAAATTTTATTTATTTTTTTATACAGCAGGTTCTTATTAGTTATCTATTTTATACACATCAGTGTATACATGTCAATCTCAATCTCCCAGTTCATCACACCACCACCACCACGCCCCCGCCACTTTCCCCGCTTGGTGTCCATACGTTTGTTCTCTACATCTGGGTCTCTATTTCTGCCCTGCAAACTGGTTCACCTGTACCATTTTTCTAGATTCCACACATATGTGTTAATATACGAAATTTGTTTTTCTTTCTGATTTACTTCAGTCTGTATGACAGTCTCTAGATCCATCCACGTCTCTACAAATGACCCAATTTCGTTCCTTTTTATGGCTGAGTAACATTCCATTGCATATATGTACCATATCTTCTTTATCCATTCGTCTGTTGATGGGCATTTAGGTTGCTTCCATGATCTGGCTATTGTAAATAGTGCTGCAATGAACATTGGGGTGCATGTATCTTTTTGAATTATGGTTTTCCATTCTGTATATTTTTAAAGTTTTTGTGCCTCTTCGTCTCAGCTCTCCAGTATTTGTTAATGCATTGAAACTCATTCCCCAAAATGTTTTTTGTGAAACATTAGTTCTAAAAGATACTCTGAGAAAAGCTAATTACATGGATAAATTCAAAGTGTATTTCTTATTCATTACATTTGATGAATATTTTTTGTTCTTTGTTCTTTTAAAAATCATGTGGTTAGAAAGCAAAGTGTAATTGTTCTTTATGTAGGTCCCAACTGAATAGTTTTTTTGACATTCAGTAAAAGTTTATTTTTAATGTGGCATGATATTGCTTTTTATTATTAGAAAATACTTTTTTCCTCAGGCTTATACATGACAAATTTCATTTTTAAGACTGTGTACATTATATGTGGTTGTATTGTAGCTGACTGTGAGGAAAATACAGATTAGAGTAGAAGTTCCTCAAACACACAAGTTTTCTTTGTTCTGTTTTCCGCAGGGATCGGTCACTTTCTTCTGCACCCACCCATTCTAGGATGAGTTCTTACTGTTATCTAGCTGGATTTCTGCATGGTTAATTTCTGGGAAATCGTGGCTTCTAATAATTTGCACTTCCATTGAGATAAACTTTGCTTTCTTTTGCAATCACACTTAGAACTTTCTGGTCCTACTGATGAGGAAAGAATGCTTTCTCCTACGTAGTAAGCTTTTGTGTTTCCTTTTGGGGGCCTACCCTGCAAACGACAGGCTAGATTATAGTCATATACGTTTTTTTAAGTGAACATTTCTTTCAACTCTCTTTAGGGTTGTTTGTATTTATTATTTTGAGGAAGGTAGAGGAGGGAATAGGATATAAAGAAAGGAAAGTTAGGAGGCTACTAAAAGATATGCTAAGCTTATTTTTTTATTTTTGTCTAGGGCTGTCCTTTATGTGAAGAACTTAAGTGTCATGAGCTGTTTCATTTATTATAAACCTTCTCAGTCTATGCAGATAGTAGAAATACACTAGCCATTATTTTGCTTAGCCAGGCCTCTTGAAAAAGTTTCACTGCTGCTTCTATTACATTACAAATGTAATTTATTGACATCAGGACTAATTTTTATAGTTTTATGGAGCTTATTTTTGGCTTTTTCTGACTTCATATTGTCCTTAAGTGCATTAATTGTTTGGGGTTTTTTTTTTTTCTTTGTCTAGTCAGTACTCCTTAGTTATGTATTCCATGAGATGAGTTTTTGATTTTTTTTTTTAAGAATACAACTTTCCTGCTAGTTTTATAGTTTTTCTGTGGAGGGTGTAAAACATTGAATGTGGCCTTTCTCCCCAAATAATTCATGATTATTTGGGCAGAAAAGGCATCTGTATAAGCAAGGTGTGTAACAGGGTGATGAAGACCCCATGATGTTACCCACAGCCAGGGCTGGAGGAGTTCCGAGGTGGAGTGTTCCCTGTGGTCTGTCGGGGCCCTGGCCTGAGCTCAAGGGCGGTGGCGTCTGGGGTCCCTGGGGAGAAGTGAGCACAGGCCTCCAGGTGGAGGACTGCAAAGAGCAGCAGCGTGCCGGGTAATGGGGAGCAGCGGAGGTGGGGTGGGCCAGCCTGGAGGGAAGTGGACTCCTTGGAGCGCCAGCTGCGTCTGAATCCAGGAGGGGCGCCTGCTGCAGCTCTGGACACAATCCCGGGGGGCATGCTTACACACTACAGGCCAAAAGCCTACGGGTTCTCAAACTCTGTAGTTCATCAGGAGCTCCTGGAGGCTTGGTCAGACACCCATGCCTGGCCCACCCTTAGAGCTTTCCGTTACTTGGAGTTGGGATAGGGCCTGGGAATCTGCCTTTCTAATGTGTTTCCAAGTCCTGCTGATGATGCTTACTTGTCAAAGAGTATGTTGTGTCTATTTGTAGCTACAGTCTATTACATTGGGAGTTTCAGAGGCAGAAAGAGGAAAAGAGCTTCCTCATGTGCTCCTTAGAAAATAGAACATTAAAGAAAAGCAGGGCTTCCCTGGTGGCGCAGTGGTTGAGAGTCTGCTTGCCGATGCAGGGGACGCGGGTTCGTGCCCCGGTCCGGGAAGACCCTACGTGCTGTGGAGCGGCTGAGCCCGTGAGCCATGGCCGCTGAGCCTGTGCGTCCGGAGCCTGTGCTCCGCAGCGGGAGAGGCCGCAACAGTGAGAGGCCCACGTACTGAAAAAAAAAAAAAAAAAAAAGCAAATGACCACAGTTAGATTTCCCTCATAAATATATTCTGTCCTTCGTAGTTAATTCTTAGCGCTTTGAATCTTGAGTCCTTTATGGAAAACTTAACCCACTCCTGGGAGCCTGCCTGATGTCTATTGGAAGCAGTGATAGCAGCTTCTGCTGGAGTCTGTTCCCTACAGGGTTGGTGCTGTTGCTTTTGTTTGTTGAAGACCCAATTTCTGGCCTTTAGCTTTAGCTTTAGAAGGGAGCAGATGATAAAACTTGAGGCTCCAGTTGATTGATTAGAATAAGCAACGTTATCAAAATGGACAGGAGTAAAATCTTTTGCAGGGTGGGCTTCTTGGCTGTGGTGTGAGGATTTGGTCCTTGTCCATCCTGGGGTTAGAACACAGCAAAGGCAGCGAGGCATGGAAGCATGTCTAGAGCCTCCCACTATCCTGGGAATTGCAGTATGTTTGTTTAAATAACATCCTACCTGTATGAAGTTAATCAAGGGAATGCTAATTTTCTCTTTTTGATATGCTGGCTCTCCCATATTGTGGCCCTGAAGCACAGGGAAGCTCTAATGATAGCTGTGAGCTCATGAAGAAATACGGAGCATCCCTTCTCTGCTTATTTTTATGTCCAGCCTTCTTGCTGCATGTGGGTGTTAACATCATGAACTCCATGATGTGGGAGCCACTGTTTGTTATTCTGGTCATCTAGGAAGTGCCAGATACATCTGGTGTAAAAATACCTTGACAGTTTTATAGTTCAGAGTTTAGAGTCTGATCCTGGGAAGGTGGCATCAAACAGCTTTCAGAGGAAGCTGACCTGGGCTCGAGAGAGGATGGCTGTGCCCTAGTCCCAGAGAGAAAGCCCAGCCTGGTAGTAAAGGGCTCACACTTTTATTTATTGCTCAACTTTGTCAATTCTGACACATTTTTGCAGGTTTTGTTTAACTTAGGCAGATAAAGTTCCCTTTTCCTCAAATCTTCTGCAATTTACTTATCTGCTCACTTATCTCTTACCGTCTTCTTTCACGTTTTGACATAATTGGACATTTTCCTTTAAGACAAAAATTACTGTCTCTCTTCCTTTTTTTTTGGCTGCACTGTGCTGTGCGGCATGTGAGATCTTAGTTCCCCCACCAGGGATTGAACCCGCGCCCCTGCACAGAGCGCTAACCACTGGACTGCCGGGGAAGTCCCTATCTTTCTTCCATCTTTATTCCTTGATAGTAACGTTTATCATCTTGCTTATATATTTACATTTCTCTGCCACCATCCTTTCTGGTTTAATCTCAACCATCCATGTTAATTATGACTTTTATCTAAATTAAGTAGCTTCTAATTCGGATAGTCGTTCCACACCACTTCTGTAATTCTCCAGCACCAGCTGGATAGCTAATAATTCAATCCAATTCTGACACTTAACTACTGGAGTTAGCTCAGGCCCCACAAATTAAGGGCTCGGTCCCTCAAGACTACCTCCACTTCAGATGCCAGCCTTAAATGGGATTCCCAGACTACTCCCACTTCTGCCTGGCTGACTACAAGTTCGGAGGTTACCATGACCCTCTCAGTTTCAGTAATTCACTAGAACAACTCACAGAATGCAGGAAAACACTTCGTTGATTTATTTTAAAGAATACAGCTCGGGAACAGCCAAATGGAAGAGATGCAGAACGCAAGGTTTGGGGGAAGGAGCTCAGAGCTTCCATATGCCTTCTCTGGGCCCTCCACCCTCCCAGCACACCTGTGTGTTCACCAACCTGGCATCTCCCCAAATTCTGTTGTTCAAGAGATTTTATAATTTAATCTCAGCCCCCCACTCTCTGGAGGTCAGGGGATGGGCCTGATAGTTCTCACCCTCTAATCGCTGTTTGGTCCTTCTAGTATCCAGCCCACATCATGAAGCTGTCTAGAGGCCCCACGCTGAGTCAGCTCATTAGCATAAGCTCAGGTACAGTGGAAAGGGGCTCGTTATGAGTATCAAAAGACACTCCTATCCTCAGTAAATTCCAAGGGTTTTAGGAGCTCTGCGCCAGGAACCTAGAGCAAAGACCAAATATATATTTTTATTATACCACAGATAAAAAAATGAGAAGTAGATGTTAGAGCATTTTAGCAGAGCCCTGGAGTCCACATTATAAGGGTCCCATTTTACATGTTTAATAAGCAAGAAGAATGTGCTCATTAAGAGGTGCAAAGGTGGTTTTGAATACTGCCATGCAGTAACAATAAGAGGCAAAGGCATGTGTGCATTTATTCGTTAACCTGTGCTTGGTGACTGATGATATAGTTATTTTCTCTTAGCATTTGTACAGGGGTTCACAGATTAGCTATCGATTAAATCAATTTAGTATTGGGACCAGTGTAAGTTAATGAAAGATTTGAACGTTGCTTTTAAGGTAATACACTACAGAACAATGTGATTTTTATTGATATAAAAAAGTTTGTCAGAATTTTATAATTCAATTAGAGTGAGTCTGTAATTTTATATTTTCACAGTCTTACACTTGGAAGTTATGTCAACTTTCTGATGAGTGAAACTCATGTAGACAGTTTAGAAAATTCAGATTAACTAGGTTCTCCTTGAGAAAACAAACCCAAGGCTTAGAAATCATGTATGCTGTGTTATATGCCACACTGCTAGCACATCGGGGAATGGACATAGAGCCTTTTTTTGTTTTTTTTTTTGTGGTACACGGGCCTCTCACTGTTGTGGCCTCTCCTGTTGCGGAGCACAGGCTCCGGATGCGCAGGCTCAGCGGCCATGGCTCGTGGGCCCAGCTGCTCCGCGGCATGTGGGATCTTCCCCGACCGGGGCACGAACCCATGTCCCCTGTATCGGCAGGCGGACTCTCAACCACTGTGCCACCAGGGAAGCCCCATAGAGCCATTTTTAACCAGAGTTATCAAGTCAGTCTGATTTATCCAAGGGTTCATCTGGAGTATGTGAATTTAAATTCTGAATGTAAAGGTGCCTCTAAGTTAGCAGTTTCTGAGAGATGTGTTTTCCTTCCATAGTTATCGAGATGTAATTAACATAAGTTTAAGATGTGTAGTATGATGATTTGATATACATAGCAAATGAAATGATTACCACAATAAGGTTAGTTAACACGTCCTTCCCTTCACATAATTACCATTTTTTGATGTGTGGTGAGAACATTTACAGTTACTCTCTTAGCAGCTTTCAAGTATACAGGACTCTGAGGTTAACTGTAGTCACCATGTTGTACATTACATCCCCATAACTTATTTTTCTTATAACTGGAAGTTTGTACTCTTTGACTGATGTCTCCGACCCGGGCAGCTCCTGGCAACCACCAGTCTACTCTCTATGTTGAAGCCTTTTTAGATTTTACATGTAAGTGGATCATATAGTCTGTCTGACTTAATTTCACTTAGTGTAATGTCCTAGTCAACTATGGTGTTCTAAATGGCAGGATTTTCTTCTTCTTTTAATGGCTGAATAGTATTCCATTGTGTGAGAGTGCCTGTATGTGTGTGTTTGTGTGTGTGTACATACACATTTTCTTTATCCATTCATCCGTTGATGGACAGTTAGGTTGTTTCCATGTCTTGGCTTTTGTGAATAATGCTGCAGTGAATGTGGGGATGCATGTATCTTTTTGAGATAGTGATTTCATTTTCTTCGGATATTTACCCAGGAGTGGGAATCCTGGATCATATAGTAGTTCTATTTTTAATTTTTTTGAGGAGTGTCCATACTGTTTTGCATAATCGCTGTACCAATTTACACTCCCACCAACAGTGCATTTCTGAGATTTTTTTAATTAATTTTTTAAATTGATGCATAGTTGATTTACAATGTTGTCTTAGTTTCTACTGTACAGCAAAGTGAGTCAGTTATATATATAACCACTCTTTTTTTAGATTCTGTTCCTATATAGGTCATTACAGAGTACTGAATAGAGTTCCCTGTACTTTACAGTATGTTCTTATTATCTATTTTATATATAGTCCATTTCTGAGAGATGGTTTTTTTTTCCCCCTCAAAAGGCTGGCCACTCTTTGAAGTATCAGAAGTTTCTTTCTTTTCCGGGGATTCTTGATTTCCATTTTTTTAGATTATGTAAGTTTTCATTATTCTTTAATAAATAGGAGAAGAGGAGCACCACTAGATTTAATAGACTTCATAGTTAATAATTCCTTGCAGAGGTAAGAAAATATACAAATACAATGAAGGGTACTGATATCAAGAATCTGCTGGCTCCATAGGGTTTTCTATTGAATGAGTCTGAATTTTGTGTGTGTGTGTGTGGATCAGCAGAGGGTGTCAGGATGGTGGGGAAGGGCACAAAATGTATAAGAACACTTCATGAATTTGTGTGTCAGCCTTATGCAGGGGCCGTGCTAATCTTCCCTGTATCGTTACCATTTTAGTATATGTGCTGCCAAAGTGAGCACCTGAATTACTTTTAATCATCCAAAGTTCCACCACAGTTTTATCCAACCTCAGACAAATCCGGTCAGCATTTTGGTGTCTGGTCTTGCAGTTGGCTTGTGAGATGATGAGGCACACAGACCCTGGGGCCAGCAGAGGGAGAGCTCTCCTTACTAGCCTAAGGCTCTGGGTGAGATATATGCTCTGAGCACTATCTGGGTGGCAAGAAATGCATTTCAGCAAGGCTAAGATGCCTCAGTAGTAAGACGTGGTATTATTTATCACCAGGAGAGAATGTGCTGCCCAAGAATCTGATGCATATCAATTTGACATGCTGAAATTTGCAAAAGGTGCATCTCTGGATTGATGAAACACCTACTTCATAGGGTTATTGAGTTGATTAATGAGTTGATTATGACATGTGCAGAACAGTGCCTGGCTCCCAGTTTGTGCTATTTAAGGGTTTGTGATTCTCACGGTGGTTGTTCAAGTGCAGGCAAGAGTGTCATTGTCCTGTCGCCATGAGTCCCCTTCACTGAACACAGTGCCTGGCACATAGGAGGTGCCAGTACCTAGGATAAAGGATGTCCCATGTTCCTGTGTTAAATCAGCTTGTGAAGGGACTTGCCTGCCTGAGAGACTGGAACTCCTGTTTTTGATTAAAGGAGCTGCAGCAGGAATGAATTCAAATCTTTTATATCACACATTTATTTTTAAATTCAGTGTTAGAACTTTTAAACATTTTTATCTTATTAAAAAATACTTATATTGCATGCATAGCTTGTAGCATTCAAAAGCTAACACAGTTTTCAGCGAAGAGTGAGTTCCTTCCCAGTCCTATTCTTCAGTTACCTCCTTTTATTTATTTTTTTCCTTCCCAGGGGTATTATTACTATTATCAATATCTTTCCAGAGGTAACTTACGGGCATATAAGTGCATGTATGAAACATACACACTTTATTTTCAGTAGAAATTAAAACCTTCTAGGATGTGAGGTACACCAGAATTTAGAAGAAATGTACAAAAAATGTGTAACGGTACAGCATGTAGAGTCTAACCCTCAGTCTCTGGCTTGACTTTATTTTATCCTTTTTTGAAATCAGTAAATTGACCCCTCCTGGGCCCAGCTCCATTGAGTCGAGGAGAGACCAGTGGATGGGTAGGAAGCACAGCCCAGACTGCAGCCAGGCTGCTTTGGCCATGGGTTATTGTGGGCAGTTCTGTGGATCGGAGCTTCCAGATCCATTTCCACACTGCAGTCCCAGGGATGCACGCTCCTCAGGGGAGACTGAGTGAGTTGTGCAGCATGTGGGTCATTCATTCATTTGCTCATTGATTCACGGACTCATCCGGCTGTTGGTGAGGGTTTCTGGCGCTAGGATGTGGTGGTGAATGAGCCAGGCGTGGCTCCTGCTTTCCTGGAGCTTATATACCAACTGGCACAACAAATAAAAAATGGACAGAGTGGCAGTGGTATGAAGAAAACAACAGAGTGATGCAAGAAGCTGCCAGGGAGGGTCCCTGAGTTGAGAAGCCAAGGCCCCTGCATTTACTCTCGTGTCCCTCACCCTGCCTGTAACAGCTCTGTATCCACCTTGAACCATGAGGACAGGCTCTGTCATTTCACCCTGGTACCCCAGCACCTGGCAGAGTACTATATATACAGGAGAGATCCAATCAGAATTTGTGTCATGAGTTAGTGAGTTGTCTTGTCATGACTTCAGGTTGATTAGGGCTGTACCAGTTCCCCAGTGGAGGATGGGACACTGAAGATGAGTGCCCTTTTATGTGTCACTCAGGTGGATGCTTTCAGCTTTTTAAATATTCATGCCTGCTGAGAGGTCTTCCTTAATTTTATTTCTCCATCTTTTAAAATCCCATTTATTGGGAATTCCCTGGCAGTCCAGTGGTTAGGACTCGGTGCTCTCACTGCTGGGGCCCTGGGTTCAATCCCTGGCTGGGGAACTAAAATCCCATAAGCCACGCGGCATGGCCAAAAAAAGAAAAAATCCTATTATCGACTTGATGGATCACTTTATTTTTCATGTGAGAATTAAATTTTTCTGTTAAATGAATATAGGCATCTTTTTTCCCTAATCTGTTCCTAAAATCTTTGAATTGTTTGTGAAGTTGCCATGTTACCAGCACTACATCCCTAATCAAATGAGCTAGACATAATAAGTATTGCACTGTATCTTTATAATACAGTGGAGTTAAGGGAAATTTGAATGGCCACTTCTGTGTTTGTGTTCCATTAGAAAGTTTTCACACCTAAAATCTCTTAAAATTATACTTGTACTTCTTTGTAAATAGAAAAAAAATTTCAATGTCATATAAAAACATATACTGTATCTCTTTTTAGCTAATGTTTGATTAACTGGGACCTTTAGTGTAATGGTTAATTTTATGTATCAACTTTGCTAAGCCGTGGTGCCCAGGTATTTATTAGATCAAGTAATATTCCACATAGCTCTGTGAAGGTGATTTTTGGATGAGACTCACATTTAAATCCATGGACGTTGGGGCTTTCCTGGTGGCGCAGTGGTTAAGAATCCGCCTGCCAATGCAGGGGACACAGGTTCGGGCCCTGGTCCAGGAAGATCCCACGTGCCATGGAGCAACTAAGCCTGTGCGCCACAACTACTGAGCTTGCGCTCTAGAGCCTGTGAGCCACAGCTACTGAGCCCACGTGCCGCAACTACTGAAGCCCACGTGCCTATAGTAGCCGTGCTCCACAACAAGAGAAGCCATGAGAGACCCGAACACCGCAACGAAGAGTAGCCCCCGCTCACTGCAATTGGAGAGAGCCTGCGCACAGCAGTGAAGACCCAACACAGCCAAAAATAAATAAATAAACAAATAAATTTATTAAATAAATAAACCCATGGACTTTGAGTAAAGCAGATTACCCTTCGTAATGTGGGTGGGCCTCATCCAATCAGTCGAAGAGCCTGAATAGAGAGAGGACTGACCTTCCTCCAGCAAGAAGGAGTCCTGTCTCCAGATTGCCTTTGGACTCAAACTGTAACATCAGCTGTTCCCTGGGTCTTCAGCCTGCTGGCTTGCCCTGCAGATTTTGGCATTGAATCCCCACAGTTATGGAAGCCAATTCCTCAAAATAAATCAATCTGTTTCCCTAACCACCTTCAACATGCACATACTCCACCCACCTCCGCCACACACCCCTGCTCTGTTTCCGTGGAGAATCCTCGGTAATACACTTAGATACCCATACAGTCTGTTTTTTGAGAAGCATATGTTGGTGAATAAGCTTTCTTCAAAACACAGTTGAACCTTGTTGAACAGTAGAATGCAGGTCTCCCTGATGGTGGCCCTGGGCTGTTCCAGGAGCGCCCCTCCAGCTGTGGCCCCGACCCACCTGTGGGCAGCTGCACAGAAGAGGTGCCTCCTACCTCTATTTTGCTGTGGCCCCTGGGCCCCAAGCCTTTCTGCCTTGGCACTCCTCTTTCTGTAGGTCCTGGAGACAGTGCTTTGAGTGGAAATCTCACTGGGTGGTTGTAAAAAACCTCCTCACTGTAACTGACAGGAATGTGTTAAAGTTATCCAGCCCTGGTTCCATCTCCTGGAATCTGCTCGTCTCCTTCAGGGTATTGCCCTGGAACCTCAGGAAGGTCAGCTACCCCGCCACCCCCTGTCCCCAGCTTTCCATAATCTGTGATGTGTGGGTGTTCCATAACAGTTTATGTTCTGTTTGTTTTCTCTCTGTAAACTTTGAGCCCTGCGTTGATGAAAAGGAGAGCTGACAAATACTGGAGGTACTGTGCGTGTTGTCGTGGAGCTGCTTGTGGAGCTCTTCTTGGTGGTTTTTGCATCCTCGTGACTTCCTCCTGCCTTTGCTATTGTAAATGTTCTCATTTATGCTCCTGAGAATAAAACTTGGGGTGTGCTTAGTGATGCTTCTTGTCTGCTTCCTGATGAATTGTCAAAGGTTTTTACCCTGGATGAGAGATTATATGGCTGGTATTTAAATGAGCATTTTGAGTTCTTTTTTTTTATTTGTAAAATTTATAGCAAGGTGCACATCAGGGGTTGCAGACTTTCTCTAAAGGACCAGGTAGTAAATATTTTAAGCTTTGGGGACCCTAACTATTTGGTAATTATGGAACCCTGCAGTTGTGCCAGAGCAGCCATATGCAAAACTAAGTGCACACCGACATGTGAAGTTTTTGTAATGTTTTCATCACAAAATATTATTCTTCTTTTGATTACTTTTCAATCATTTAAGAATGTAAAATCTTTTCTTAGCTTTTGGACCATACATAAACCAGCCTTGGGCTGGAGTTCGCTCCCAGCCTTATAGGTGGACCCCACCGGTGAGCAGGGCCTACCTAGCAGTTAGAGCCAGCACCGTGTTCTAACGCGAGCTCTGTGGCTGGGCTACACTGTGAGGTACAGTTTCTTCCGCATCTGTGAGCTGGAGATAAAAATCTGCCTCCTTGAATAATTGTTTGTAAGGATTAAAAAGGATAATGCCCTGTTGTTTGGCCAGATACTTTGTATAGTACACGTAAGCTTATTTTCATTTTCCATTAGCTGCTGCCTTTTTGTCCCCTCTACTTAAGTCCTACCTTTTTGGGATGTGGTCTGTCTTGGTGAGTATTCAGTGTGTACTTTAGAAAGAATGCCTGTTCTGCTGTTGTTGGGTGGTGCGTTGTATAAAATGTTGATCACTTATTCAGGTATATGCCATTGCTGTTACTCATTCTTCATTCTGGTTGTTCCAGGTTTCCTTCTGGTATTGTTTCCCTTATCTTAAGATAATTTAGTAGTTCTATTAGAACAGGTCTGCTGACTACAGATTCTCTTAGTTTTTCTTCATTTGAGAATGATGGATATTTTTGTTAGATACAGCATTCTGATTGATAGTTGTTTTGTTTCAGCATGTTAAAAATGTAGAACGTTACTTTCAGGCCTTATACCACAGTTGGCCTTCTGATGCTATGACATCAGTTTAAACTTTGGTGATGACCGTGACTTTTAGGGAAGAGGAGAATTGCCCCCTAGGAAATGAGTTGGCATTGACCAGGAGAGGGAGGACCCCATGGTGAGGCAGTTGTCAAAAGTATGCACTTTACAAGTCTTCTCTATTATTGTTGATACAGGCGATTGAGTGACCCATGTGCCATTGGTGTGGGGGAGTATGCCTCCCCAGGGTGCGTCAGTTTCGGTTGCTCAGTGCTTGTGGCAATAGTGACAAAATTCCATTTGCCACATTGTAACTTAAATAGTTCTTTGAGGAGTCTATTATGCATCTCAGTAAACTTGCTGCCTCCCCCTATAGGGGAGGTAGAAGTGTCATTGAATGCCTTCTTTAAGAGCCCAGCATGTGTATTCTGAGAAGCAGAATGAGTGCCTTGGTCACTATCAGTAATGTCTGGAACTCTAAAGGGGTAAGGAGTGTCCTTGTCCTTACAAGGATAAGGCAATTGAGGCCTCATATTGTTGTCTTAATATATGTAGAGACTTTGATTTATATTTTGGGTATCTGTGAGGGAAGAGATTCCTAGGGTCCTTGAGCCCAAAAAAAGCAACTCTAAAAGGCTGTGTCCCAAGGGTTTGTAAAAATGTGCACCTGGGGCCAGGCTTTGTTCTCAGGAAAGCTCATGACCAGCAGTTTCCACGCTGATGAGGTACAGTATAGTGCAGGGCTGAGAAGGGCAGTTTCTTGCATCTGCAGCCCCAGGGCAACAGCTAGTCATCATATGTGGTCCAGAGACCCCAGGGGGCATGAGAGAAGGTTGCTGAAGCCTCTTCGGTGAAGGAGTCTCTGAGGGTGCTAAGGGGGGGCGTATCTGTATTAATTTCCTAGGGATGCTGTAACAAAGTACCACTGACTAGGTGCTTAAACAACAGAAATGTATTGTCTCACAGCTCTGGACCCTGCAGGTCCAAAATCAGGGTGACGGCAGGGTTGTTTCCTTCTGAGGGCTGTGAGAGAAGGCTCTGTTCTGAGGCATTCTCCTTGGCTTGTAGGCGGTCACATTCTCCTTGTGTCTTCATATTGTCTTTCCTCTGTGCATATCTTTCCGTGCTTAAATTTCCTCTTTTTGTAAGGACACCAGTCATGTTGGATTAGGGCCCACCCTAATGACCTCATTTTAATTTGATTATCTTCAAAGACCTTAGTTTTATAAATAAGGTCACATTCCCAGGTACTGGAGGCTAGGACTTGAACATCTTTTGGGAGTATATGATTCAACCCATAAACAGGTGCTGTGTTTGTCAAGCCAACTTGTAATTGCTAAATAGTTTAATTTTAAAAAAAATTTTATTTATTTATTTATTGGCTGCGTTGGGTCTTCTTTGCTGCGTGCGACCTTTCTCTAGTTGCGGTGAGTGGGGGATACTCTTCATTGCGGTGTGCAGGCTTCTCATTGTGGTGGCTGCTTTTTGTTGCAGAGCATGGGCTCTAGGTGCACGGGCTTCAGTAGTTGTGGCTCGCCGGCTCTAGAGCGCAGGCTCAGTAGTTGTGGCACACGGGCTTAGTTGCTTCACGGCCTGTGGGATCTTCCCTGATCAGGGCTCGAACCTGAGTCCCCTGCATTGGCAGGCAGACTCTTAGCTACTCACTGCACCACCAGGGAAGTCCCACTTAGTTTAATTTTAATTTATTACTCATTGTGTCAGTGTCCATGCCCACTATGGGGTATTTTAGGGGAGTGGGTGCTGTGACCATGGGGAGTTTAAGGCAATAATAGTTGTGATGGTTAAGGCGAAGCAAATTTATTTGTCTTCTAGATTATATGAAGTAATTCCCCTAAGATTATATGGGCTGCCTTGTTTAGATTTAGTGGGATCCCCAGCTATACATGTAATTTGAGCCCCAGTATTGATTTAAATTCATGAAGGTTTGCCAGTTGGTACATTTCAGCAGATACTTAAGTTAAATCAGAATCTGTGTCATAGTGGCACCAAAGCCCTTTGTCTTCGTGTTTTTTTTGTTTTTTTGTTTTTTGTTTTTTGGCAGTACGCGGGCCTCTCACTGCTGTGGCCTCTCCCGTTGCGGAGCACAGGCTCCGGATGCGCAGGCCCAACGGGCCCAGCCACTCTGCGGCATGTGGGATCCTCCCAGACTGGGGCACGAACCCGCATCCCCTGCACCGGCAGGCGGACTCTCAACCACTGTGCCACCAGGGAAGCCCTGTCTTCTTATTGTATAAGTTCTTGCAGTAAACTTTGGAGTTCCACTTGGGTTAAATTGTGGACCTTTGTTTCAAATTTAATTTGTTTTTCTCCAGAAAGCTTCAGTATTGTCAGGGTAAGGGGACTCCCCATGGCGAAGGTTACTTTATAGGGTTTAAGGATGCTGGGCTTACATTGGGCTTGAGTTAACCACTTTGCTGTGCCCATGGCTGCCTTGGGTGTTTTCTCTACAACCTTGGGGATCAGGCTCTTTGTTGTGACAGAGGCAGCAGAGTGGTGTAGTGGGAGAGTACTGGACCTACAGCCCAGAGGTGGATGCATGGACACCATCCTCTGCTGCAGCCTTGCCTTTTCCCAGAGTGCACCCTTCTTCTCCCTCTGCCCCTCTCTCCCTCCTCCCCCTCCTCTCCACATTCCCTTAGTAGTTTAGATTTCTAGCCAAATAAAGCCCAGGCTTTCGGTTCCTGTCCCTGTCCAGTCACTCATAGTGAGGATCTTCTGGGTGGTTACAGGGAAGATTTGGGGTCCTGATGGCCCACCTCTTCTTCCAGGGAATGCCAGCCAACCTCCCCAGGGTTGGGATCCACAGCCAGTCTGGGCATTTTGTCTTTGCCTTGATGAGGATCAAATGGGGTGACATGAGAGCTGTGGCCAAGTCCGCCCCACAGATGCTGGTACTCCCTGGTCACAAAGCAGGCTGGAGGTGAGCTTCTGAGCTTTACTGAGGATGGAACTGAAGCTAAGAGACAATAAACAGTGCTTCATTGCTTGTAAAAAGATTGAATTCCAATAATCAGGTTGCCAGTCCCTGTGGACACTTCTCTCACACTTGTGAAAAAAACAAAAATTAACAAATCTCTCTTCTTAGTCACAAAACTCAGTAATGATTATTTCATGATTTAAGTTTTAGTGAAAAGATGAACAATTTGTGAAAAACAGAAGTGCCAAAGTTACTTGGCCTTTCTCTCACTTGTCTTATCTTTTTAAAAAGATTTATTTACTTCTGCATGACCTTAATTTGTTACAGTGAGAGTGCTTATGATAGCTAAAATAGCCATTGTTTGTTTGGTCAGTTGCATTTGCATTGTCTTATTAACGTTTTACCTTCTACGCCAATGGTCCTTAAACCTGGTGGAATATTAGGAATATCTTGGAACTTAAAATTGCTGGTGCCCAGGCCATGCCCTAGACCAACTGAATCAGAATCTCTGGTGATAGAACTGAGGCTTGGTATTAAAATGTGTGTGTGTGTGTACGTGTGTGTGTGTGTGTGTCCCTCACCCCCTGCTTCTGATGTATCATAGGGTTGAGAACCTGATTCCGAGCCTGACTTTTTCTATGACTTCAAGCAAATCTGTACTTAATTTAGAGGCGCTGTGTGGTTTTACATCTGTAATGTATGAAAAGTACACATTACAAAAAAATCTATAATGCCCAGGAGCTTGTTGGATATATCTTTTTTTTTTTTTTTCTTTTGGGCTGTGCCTCGTGGCTTGTGGGATCTCAGTTCCTTGACCAGGGACTGAACCTGGGCCCTCGGCAGTAAGAGCACAGAGTCCCAACCACTGGACCGCTAGGGAACTCCCTGGATATTTCTGTAAATGGGGGAGGTACTGTTAACCATAACTGTTGCAGGAGATTGAAAGAATGGGACACATGAGGTGCACAGGGGCCTTTTCTTGGGCCTCAGGGGCAGAGGGTTGAGTTAATTACACTGGTCAGTTCCTGGCACACCATTTCCAAATCCATATTTTTAGGTGTTTTCTTTGTAATGTATTTGTTTTTATGCCATTTAAAACATACTGTTGTACAATGTGCATGCATTGTAAGTTTGTGTACATGGAGAGTGTGTGGTTCTTTAGCCCAAGCACTGTATTTTTAAGTTGTGTCCAAGGTCATTAGACTGCTGCGGGTCTCTGTCTTCCACCTCCTCCCAATCCCAGACCTGTGTGAGAGCTCTGTGGGCATAGCCCCTCGGGACGACTGGAGGACCTTCCATGTAACTCAGCTGTACCAGATTGCTCTCCAGGTAGGCTGCGGGGTCCACCCTCCCACCAGCTGTGTCTGAAGATTTGTGCCTCCAGCCCTACATTTCTACTGACACTTGGCATTATTTAGTTACTGAACTCATCCTTGAGGGCTTTTTCCCTGGCATGCGTTGTTCTAGGCATTTGGGATATATCAGAGAGCAAAACCAGATGAAAAAGGAAAAAAAAATTACTGCTTTGGAGCTTATATTTTAGCTTTCTAACAGTTGTGAATTTGGTGAGTGTAAAGTAATATAATACTTCATTATTTTAATTTATATTTTTCTAAATATGAATTTGAGTATCTCTTCATAGCATTAGCTGTTTGGGGTTCCTTCTGTTGGATATCTGATATTTTTCTGATAGAATTTAGGAGTTTCTTTTGTCCCTTGTTGGTTTTAGGTATTTTTAGATACTCCTTACTGTTTGTGATATGATATATTCTCTTTCACAGATTTAGATGTACAGTTGATGCTGGCAACATGGGTTTGAACTGTACCGGTCCACATATAAGCAGATTTTTTTTTCAGTAGTAAATACTGCAGCACTGCATGATCCTTGGTTGTTGGAATTGCTGGACTCGGAAGAACTGCACGTGTGGAGGGCTGACTATAAGTTACATGCGGATTTTTGACTGTACACGTTGTTCAAGGGTCAACTGTATATTTCTAATTATGTCATTTAGAAAATAGTTCATTTAGCAAGGGCTTTCTAGGCTAGGACACATTTACACCTCTATGTTAATATTAGTTCTCTCTTAACTTACTGTGTAAGGAGTTTCATGACATTTTTTCTTGACTGAAACTTGTCAGTGGCCTAAAGTCGTGGTTCTCACATTTCTGCTGTATTGCAGTGCTCCTGAATTACGCTCCCTCAGTGGTAGTGGCCCTGTGTAGCACTGGTTCTCAGTTGGTGGTGGAGTAGGGCAATGTATAGAGTTGAAAATGATCATTGAATCATACTCTGATTCCACATCCTCCCTTCCCGTGGACACACAGCAGTTGGGAATCACTGGATGAAAACAGTTAATGTTAATATCAAAGACTAAGTTTCTTAGTTGTGAGATGTAGTAAGAAATTGGAATATTTTGGAAGACATGCTTCAAAGAACAATTGGAATATCGATTTTTTAAATTAAAAGGGTCACTGGGCTATTCATTACTTAATAAATCACACTGTTTCTGTTATGTTGATGAGTCAGGTAATTTATTTTTTCCCAACCATCAAATGGTCAGCTAATGATGTGTGTTGTAACTTAACCTTTCCATTTCTGGGAGTGACTGGGAAAGAGATGTTACATTTTAAAAAGCAATTTATACATGTACATTAAAAAAATTTTTTTCCAGATGCTGGTGTTGGCAAGTAGATGTTACATTTTAAAAAGCAATTTATACACTTAAATTTTTAAAAAATTTTCCAGATGATGGTGTTGATATGCAGATTGGAACAAAGAAAGAAGATCTAAATGACAAAGAGAAAAAAGAAGAGGAAGAAACTCCTGCACCTGCATATAGGGCCAAATCAATCCTAGAGAGCTGGGTGTGGGGCAAGCAACCAGGTATTATGATCTTCTGAACTTTTGGTACTTTGGAACGATTGATCCAGCGCTCATTTTCTAGATAGAGTAGGTGGACTTTTTTTTGGTCATAGAATTTTTAAAAATTAAACTTAAAATTTTTTTATATTGTAATAGACTGTGCATAACATACATTTTACCATTTCAGTCAGTTTTAAGTATACAGTTCAGTGACATTAAATACATTCACACTGTTGTGCAGTTATGACCACTACCCATTTCCAGAGCCTCTTCATCTTCCCAAACTGGAACTCTGTACTTATTAAATGATAACTCCCCTTTCTTCCCTAGCCCCCTGGGAGCCACTAACTTTCTGTTTTTAGGATTTTGACTAGTCTAGTTACTTCATATAAGTGGAATCATAATATTTGTCTTTTTGTATCTGGCTTGTTACTTTATTTAGCATAATGTCTTCAAGATTCATTCATGTTGTAGCATGTGTCAGAATTTCCTTCCTCTTTAAGGCTGAATAATATTCCATTGTATGTATATACCACATTTTGTTCATCCATCTGTGGATGGGCATTTGAGTTGCTTCCATCTTTTGGCTATTGGGAATAGTGCTGCTAAGAACATAGGTGTACACGAGTTAGAGTCTCTGCTTCAATTCATTGCATATATACCTAGGGGTAAAATTGCTGGATCATGTGGTAATTCTGTGTTTAACTTTTTTTTCTCCAGTTTTATTGAGCTACAGTTGACATAAAGTAGTGTATAGTGTACAGCATAATGGTTTGACTTACAAATATCATGAAATGATTATCACAAAAAGTTCAGTGAACATCCATCATCTCATATAGATACAAAATTAAAGAAATAGAAAAAATATTTTTTCCTCGTGATGAGAAATCTTAGGGTTTCCTCTTCTAACTTCCATATTAACATATAGCAGCATTAATTATCTTTATCGTGTTGTTCATTACATCACTAGTACTTACTTATCTTATAACTGGAGGTTTCTGCCTTATGACCCCCTTCAGCCAATTCCCCCTCCCCCCACCCCCTGCCTCTGGTAACCACAAATCTGATCTCTTTTCCTATGAGTTTGTTTCTTTGTTTTTGAAGTAGAATTGACCTACAGCATTGTGTTACTCCCTGTTATACGACATAGTGATTTGATATTTCTATACGTTTCAAAATGATCATCACAATAAGTCTAGTTATGATCTGTTACTATAAAAAAATGTTACCTAATTACTGACTGTATTCCCTACACTGTATATTTCATACCCATAACTCATTTTTTTAAATTGAAGTATAGTTGATTTACAATGTTGTGTTAATTTCTGCTGTATGGCAAAGTGATTCAGTTATACATATACATACATTCTTTTAAAAATTCTTTTCCATTATGGTTTATCACAGGATACTGAATATAGTTTCCTGTGCTATACGGTAGGACCTTGTTGTTTATCCATTCTATATATAATAGTTTGCATCTGCTAGTCACAAACTCCCAATCCATCCCTTCCCCACTCCTCCCCCTTGGCAACCACCAGTCTGTTCTCTGTGTCTGTGAGTCTGTTTCTGTTTTGTAGATAGGTTCATTTGTGTCATATTTTAGCCCTGACTCATTTCCTTTGCAACTGGTTGTTTGTACCTCTTAATCTCCCTCACCCTCCCACTTTTCTCCCTACTGGCAACTACCTGTTTGTTCTCTGTATCTTTGACTCTGTTTAGTTATGTTTATTTATTTGTTTCACCTTTTAGATTCCATATATAAGTGAAATCATACAGTATTTGTCTTTCTCTGACTTATTTCACTTAACGTAATACCCTCTAGGTCCATCCATGTTGTCACAAATAGCAAGATTTTATTCCCTTTTATAGTTGAGTGATATTTTGTGTGTGTGTGTATATCTGTATCTATATTTATCACATCTTCTTTATCCATTCATTTACTGATGGGCACATAGGTTGCTTTCATATTTTGGCAATTGTAAACAATGCTGCAATGAACATAGGGGTACTTATATCTTTTCTAATAGGTGTTTTTGTTTTCTTTGTATGAATACCCAGAAGTGGGATTGCTGGATCATATGGTAGTTCTATATTTAATTTTTTGAGACATCTCCATATTGTTGTCCATTGTAGCTGCACCAATTTACATTCCCACAAACAGTGCACAAGGCTTCTCTTTTCTCCACATCCTTGTCAACACTTGTTATTTGTTGCCTTTTTGATAATAGCCATTCTGACAGGTGTGAGGTGGTATCTATTTCACTGTGGTTTTGATTTGCATTTCCCTGATGATTAGTGATGTTGAACGTCTTTTTATGTGCCTGTTTGCCATTTAAATGTCTTCTTTGGAAAAATATGTGTTCAGATCCTCTGCCCATTTTTTTAATTGGGTAGTTTGTTTGTTTTAATGTTGAGTTAAATGAGTTCTTCGTGTATTTTGGATATTAACCCCTTATCAGATATATTGTTTGTAAATGTCTTCTCCTATTCAGTAGGCAGCCTTATCTGTTTTTGTTTTTTTAACATCTTTATTGGAGTATAATTGCTTTACAATGGTGTGTTAGTTTCTGCTTTATAACAAAGTGAACCAGTTATATATATACATATGTTCCCATCTCTCTTCCCTCTTGCATCTCCCTCCCTCCCACCCTCCCTATCCCACCCCTCTAGGTGGTCACAAACCACCTAGCTGATCTCCCTGTGCTATGCGGCTGCTTCCCACTAGCTATCTATTTTACGTTTGGTAGTGTATAAGCCTTATCCTTTTGTTGATAGTTTTCTTCACTATGCAGAAGCTTTTTAGTTTGATGTAGTCCCATTAGTTTACTTTTGCCTTTGTTTCCCTTGCCTGAGGAGACATATCCAGAAAGGTATTGCTAGGGCCATTGTCAAAGAGTGTACTGCCTGTGTTTTCTTCTAGAAGTTTTATGGTTTCAGGTCTTACATTTAAGTCTTAAATCCATTTTGAATTTTTTTTGTGCATGGTGTGAGAGAGTAGTCCAGTTTTGCATGTAGAGGTCCAGTTTTCCCAACATCATGTGTTGAAGAGGCTGTCTTTTTTCCATTGTATATTTTTACCTCTTTGATTAATTGCCCATATAAGGGTTCATTCTGGGCTTTCTATTCTTTTCCATTGATCTATGTGTCTGTTTCTGTGCCAGTACCATACTGTTTTGATTACTGTAGCTTTGTAGTATAGTTTAAAATCAGGGAGCATGATACCTCCATCGTTTTTCTTCTTTCTCAAGAATGTTTTAGCTATTAGGGGTTTTTGTGTTTCCGTACAAATTTTAGAATTATTTGTTTTAGTTTTGTGAAAAATGCCATTGGGATTTTGATAGGGATTGCATTGAATCTGTAGATGGGTAGTATGGTCATTTAAGTAATATTAATTCTCTCAGTATACGAGCACAGTATATCTTTCCATCTGTTTGTGTAGTCTTCGATTTCTTTCATGAGTGTCTTACAGTTTTTTGACTACGGTTCTTTTACCTCCTTAGATTTATTCCTGGGTACTTTATTCTTTTTGATGCAACTGTAAATGGAACTGTTTTCTTAATTTCTCGTTCTGATAGTTCATCATTCATGAGTAGAAGTGCAGCAGATTTGTGTTTATTAATTTTGTATCCTAAAGCTACCAAATTCATTGACAAGTTCTGGTAGTTTTTTGGAGTGTCTTTAGGATTTTCCATGTATGCTGTCATGTCACTGCAAACAGTGACAGTTTTACCTATTCCTTTACCGTTTGGATTACTTTTTCTTGTTTGATTGCTGTGGCTAGGACTTCACAAACTGTGTTGAAAAAAAGTTGTGAGAGTAGGCAACCTTGTCTTATTCCTGATCTTAGAGGAAATGTTTTAGCTTTTCACCACTGAGTATGATATTAGCTCTGGGCTTGTCATATATGGCCTTGATTACATTGAGGTATGGTCCCTCTGTACCCACTTTTGTGAGAGTTTTTATGATAAATGGATATTGAATTCTGTCAAATGATTTTTATCCTTCAGTTTGTTAATGTGGTATAGCACATTGATTGATTTGTGGATGTTGAACCATCCTCGTATCTCTGGAATAAATTCCAATTGATCATGATGTATGATCCTTTTAATGTATTGTTGAATTTGGTTTGCTAATATTTTGTTGAAGGTTTTTTGCATCTGTGAACATCAGGGAAGTTGTGCTGTAATTTTCTTGCCTGGTGGTTGTCTTGTCTGGTTTTGGTATCAGGGTAATGCTGGCCTTGTAAAATGAGTTTGGAAGTATTCCCTCATTTTCTATTTTCTTTTGTAAGAGTTTGAGAAGTATCGGTATTAATTCTTCTTTGAAGGTTTTGCATAATTCACCAGTGAAGCCCTCTGGTTCTGGAGTTTTGTTTGTTTGGAGGTTTTTAATTACTGATTCAGTTTCCTTACAAGTAATTGGTCTGGTCATACTTTCTATTTCTTTATGATTCAGTCTTGGCAGTTTGTATGTTTCTAGGAATTTATTTCTTCTAAGTTGTCTTCGTCTTTCTGTGGTACCAGCTGTAACATTTCCACTTTCGTTTATGATTTTATTTATTTGGGCCCTCTTTATTTCTTGGTGATTCTAGCTAACAGTTTGTTAGTTTTGTTTATCTTTTCAAAAAACAACTGTTGGTTTTATTTATCTTTTCTATTGTCTTTGTAGTCTCTTTCATTTGTTCCCACTCTGATCTTTGTTATTTCCTTCCTTCTAAAAACTTTGGGCTTCATTTGTGTTTTTTTTTTTTTTTTTTTAGTTTCTTGAAGTGTTTATTTAGGCTATCTGGTTTCTTGTTTATTTGAGATTTTTCTTGTTTTTTTGAGGTAGGCATTTATTGTTCTGAACTTCCCTCTTAGAACTGCTTTTGCTACATCCCATAAGTTTGGGTATGTTGTATTTCCATTTTCATTTGTCTCAAGGTATTTTTTTGTTTTTCTTTTGATTTCTTCCTTGACCTATTGGTTGTTCAGTAGCATGTTGTTTAATCTCCACCTATTTGTGAATTTTCCAGTTTTCGTCTTGTAATTGATTTCCAGTTTCATAACTTTGTGGTTCAGAAAGATGCTTGATGTGATTTCAGTCTAATTAAGTTTATTGTGACCTTATACATGATAGTCTGGAGAATGTTTCATGTGCACTTGAGAAGAATGTGTATTCTGTTACTTTTGGATGGAATGTTCTGTATATATCTGTTAAGGTCATCAGATCTAACATGTCATATGAGGCAGATGTTATTTTAATGATTTTTCTGTCTGGATGATTTATCTATTGATGTAAGGGGTGTATTAAAGTCCTTTATTATACTATAATACAATACTATTATTGTATTGCTATCAATTTCTCCCTTTAGGTCTGTTAAGATTTGCTTTATATTTAGTTATTCCTATGTTGGGTGTATAGGTATTTACAAATGTTATATTCTCTTGTTGGACTCACCCCTTTATCATTATGTAATGCCCTTCTTTGTCTCTTATTACACTTTTGTTTTAAAATCTATTTATCTGATGTAAGTATAGGTACCCCAACTTTCTTTTGGTTTTCATTTGCATGGAATATCTTTTTCCATCCCTTCACTTTCAGTCTGTGTGTTGTGTCCTTATGTCTGAAGTGAGTCTCTTGTAGGCAGTATATGGATGAGTTCTTTTTTTTTTAATCCTTTCAACCACTCTGTGTCTTTTTATTGGTGAATTTACTCCATTTACATTTATTGATAACGTTTGTTTTTATTGCCGTTATGATAATTGTTTTATTCCTGGCTGTTTTGTAGTTCTCCTTTGTGATTTGATGATTCTCTTTAATGGTATGCCTGGATTCCTTTCTCATTACCTTTTGTGTATCTACTATAGTTTTTTGCTTTGTGGCTACCATGAAGCTTACATATAACAGCTTGTATTTATAACATTCTATTTATAAATAAACATACGTTTGAACACATTCTAAGCTTTGCATTTTTATCCTCCTCTCCCATGTTTTGTGTATTTGATGTCATAATTTGCAACTTTTTATCTTATATATCCCTTAATTGTTATAGTTATTTTTACTTCTTTTGTCATTTAACCTTTATACTCAGTTTTTAAGTTATTAATCCACTACCTTTATTATATATTTACTTTTACCAGTGAGATTTATACTTTCAAATGTTTTCTTGTTACTAATTAGTTCTCTTTCTTTTCAGCTTAAAGAACTCTTTTTATCATTTCTATTAAGGCTAGATTAGTGGTGATGAACTCCTTTAACTTTTACTTGTCTAGAAAACTCTTTATCTCTCCTTCACTTGCTACTTGATATGTTTGTTGGGTAAAGAAGTTTTTTTCATTCAGGCTTTGAATATATTATGCCACTCTCTTCTGCCTTGCAAAATTTCTGCTGAAAAATCTACTTACAGTCTTATAGGGGTTCCCTTGCATCTAACAAGTTGTTTTTCTCTTGCTGCTTTTAAGATTTTTATCTTATTTTTAACCTTTGGCATTTTAATTATGATGTGTTTTGTTGTGGGTGTCTTTAGTTTTCTGTGGTTTGGAACTCTCTGGACTTCCTGGATCTCAATGTCTGTTTCCTTCCCCAGGTTAGGGAAGTTTTTTCCTATATTACATCAAATAAGTTTTCTGTCCCTTTCTCTGCCTCTTCTCCTTCTGGGACCCTGTGAAGTCTGCTTGATATTGTGTCGTATATCCCTTAACCTATTTTCACATTTTTTCATTGTTTTTTCTTTTTGTTGCTCTGACTGGGTGAACTACAGTGCCGTCTTTGAGTTTACTGAGCTTTTCTGCTGCTTCATGTAATGCGCCATTGAATCCTTCTAGCATTTTCAGTTCAGTGCAATTTTATTTTTTCAGGGTATTTTCTCTCCTTATTCGATTGGCAACTTCTGGCTTCTAATTTAGTGATTCATCTTTATTTTTTTCCATTCTACTGTTGAGCCCTTTCACCAAACTTTATTTTGGTTATTAGGTTTTTTGGTTCCAAAATTTCCATTTGGTTCTTTTTTTTTCTTTTTTAAATAAATCTCCTTTTTCTTGTCTTAGGTTTTCTATTTTTTCATATGTTTCAAGTGTGTTTGTTTTTGCTTTTTGGAGCATTTTTTTTATTGTGGCTTCTTTAAAATCTTTATGAGAGTATTCTAACGTCTTTGTCATCTTGGTGTTTCCATCTATTGATTGTCTTTTTAAAATTTATTTTGAGATCATCCTGGCTCTTGATGTGATGAGTGACTTTCTGTTGAAACATGGACATCTTCACGTTATGTTCTGAGACTCTGTTTGATTGGTTTTCTGTGACACCATTCTGGCAGGGCAAGAGTGTGCTATACCTTGTTACTGCCAGGAGGGGATGGGAGTTCTGCTGGCTCCCCCCATGGTCTCCATGATTTGTTTCTTTGTTACTTTATTTACTCTCCTACTTGTTTCAAGGTATCCTACAATAAATGACTGATTGACTAGGCATTAGGAGTTGGGCAGGGCAAGCACCGTTAGGACATCAGGAAGGAGAGCAGGCTCAAGGGCATGAAGGCTCTCTTTGAGCTTCACGGTTGTCTCTGGGCTTTGCAGCAACGCGGAAGAGAGACGTATTATTATTTCAAAGTAGAAAACATAGTGATTATTTAGGAAGGTAAAGCTTTTCTTAGGCCTGATTTCTGGAAGAAATTCTGCATGGGGGATGTGTAGACAAACTGTCTTTGACAGGGTTTGTCTCAGTGAAGTCTCCCATATGTATGCAGGGCCTCAGGCACCTATAAGTGCTGGGCCAAAGGTGATTCTGCAAGGATGCCTGTGAAGGGTAGGGATGGTACTTCATGTATAAATCTTTCTGCTTCTTCATCTTGAGCCTAGTTTGGAATTTAAAGTATTTTTTAAAAACATTTATTAATGTTTTTCTCATATTTTTCTGTTACATTGCTTTTAGTGTTTCTGAAGTCTGTATTTAAAAAAAATTTTTTTTTCCCATTTTTGGCCATGCCGCACAGCATGTGGGATCTTAGTTCCCAGACCAGGGATCGAACCCTCACCCCATGCATTGGAAGCATGGAGTCTTAGTCACTGGACCACCAGGGAAGTTCCAAAAGTATTTTTCAAAAAAAAAAAGAAAAACACACAAAACACAAAAAGACATATTTTTTCCATCTAGTTTTCTATAATGATTAGCCATTTTAGCTAGTGGAGCTTTCCAGACTTAGCATCCAACCTCTGGTGTCTGGATGTGCATCTCTGTGCCATAGTTCCTATGTGTGGAGAGGAAAGCTTTGTCCTGGTGGCCTCCCTAGAGAGTGGTGAGGTGTATCCATCTGATGCCTTCTATGATCTCCTTCTCTCCCATAGGAAAAGCATGTTTAGGTCATGGGTAGCTAAAAAATAAATGTCTTCCGTATAGGGGAAGTCAGTAGGTGTGTGACTTTAGTCTCTTGCTGTATGAGGCTACCAGGGCGATGACTGTTTTGGCTTCATAGCTAATAAATATCAGAGATAGAAAAACAAGCATAGGACATCTCCTGCTCTTGTTACCACTGGGTGCTTTATTGGTGTAGGGGGTTGGTGGAAGGTAACTTAATTTACAGGTGCTTTATTGGTATAGGGGGTTGGTGGAAGGTAACTTAATTTACAGGTGCTTTATTGGTATAGGGGGTTGGTGGAAGGTAACTTAGTTTACAGTTCAACTTAAGGCAGCTTTATGCTTAATTGTAAGACAAGACTCCTCTTAGTTATTTTCATTCACGTAATTTTCTTCTAGGTACCTAAAAAAAAAAAAGTCCTTAAGTGTAGAAAATTTCAAACATACACAGTAGAGAGAACAGTATGATGAAATACTACTTACCCATAGCACATTCTGACTAGTTACTTCATCTTTCTCTGAAATATTCCATAAATGTATTACCTCTCATCAGTCATGTATGCTGGGCAATTTATTGAAACTGTTTTTATTTTGGATTTGGTTTTATAACATGAAAATACTGGATGTAGTTTTTCTATCTAGGAAATGTGTTGCTGATAAGGATTGACTTCACAATTTTGTGTTAAAAACTTTTATACCATGTTTACAGAGGGGCAGTATAACATGGTGGCTAAGAGTGGTCTCCCGTGTGCCATACTCAGCTGGGTGACCTTGGGCAAGCACTCTGTGCCTCAGTTTCCTCCTCCATAGAATGCGTGCACAGTACTACCTCTTAATGGTGCCTGTGAGGATTACCTAATGTATGTAAACTGCTTAAAACTGTTTGTGGCACATATTAAGCACTCAGCTATTACCTATTATTGTTACCCATTTTATAATGTTACAACAAACTGTGCCCATGATATTCAGAGGTTGGCTGTTTTATCTTGTTTTCTAGAGGTGAATGAACTGAAGGAGTGCCTTTCTGTGTTGGTTAGAGAGCAACAAGCTCTGGCCATCCAGTCAGCCACCACCACCCTTTCAGCCCTGAGGCTCAAGCAGAGACTCGTCGTTTTGGAGCGATACTTCATTGCCTTGAATAGAACTGTTTTTCAGGAGAATGTCAAAGTTAAGTGGAAAAGCAGCAGCGTTTCTTTGCCTCCTGTGGACAAAAAAAGGTAATATAATTAAGAAAGAATCCTGATACCAGCTAAATATAAAACTCATGCTATTTTGTTTAACAAAGTTTAATTAAGGCTTTCAATATAGTCTGTTTTTGTTTTCTGAAAGTTTATTCTTTCTTTCCCTTTTTGTATGTTTCATATAATCTGGAGAATGGCTTTCCCAATTTGCTCATAAAGTAACAGGCTATGCTGTAACCTGTACCATTATTTTAAAGACCCTGTTCTGTCAGTAACTGTAGAAGCCAGTCAGAAGTTTAGATCGGCATGTCTAGATTTGAAAACGGGATCTGAGCATTATATTCTTTTTGTTTTGGTACTGGGTAGGGAATTATCACATTGTAGTAGTGCTTAACTAGTTTAGATGCTTCATTTTTTTTCTTCTTAATGTGATTTACTTATTCTTTTCTTACAAGAGATGCTTTTATGGATTCATATGCAGTTGTAAGAAATAATACAGAGAGATTCCTTATACCCTTCAGCCAGTTTCCCTAGTTTTTCACTTGCAAAACTGTAGTACAAAAATCACAACTAGGATATCGACTTTGATACATTGTACCTGTCTTACTCAGATTTCCCATTTTACATGCTTTCAATCCTCTGTGTACGTGTGTATGCATGAGATTTTATCACAGGTGTAGATTTCTGTCAGTACTGCCACAGGGTACAGGACAAGGACCCTTTTTTATAGCTGCAACCATTAACCTGTTCTCCATGTTTATTATGTAACCTTTTGAGGTTGGCTTTTTCACTCAGCATTATTCCTTTGAGATTCCTCCAAGTAGCTCCAAGTAGGTAGATGTGTCATCACAATGTACCACATTGTGTTTAACCACTCAACCTTTGAAGGATATCTCAGTGGTTTATCATTTTTGAGTATTTTGAATAAAGCTGCTGTGAATATTTGTGTACAGGTTTTTGTGTGAACTTAAGTTTCATTTCTCTGGAATAAATGCCTAGGGTGCAATTGCTGGGTCTTACGTTTAGGTTTGTAAGACATTTTCGTACTGATTCCGGAATAGCTGTACCATTTCACATTCTCATCTGCCATGTATGAGTGGTTCCATTTCTCCATATCCTCGTCAGCATTTGGTGGTGTTGTCACTTATTTATTTTAGCCATTCTGTTAGATGTGTAGTGTTATCTCCTAAATTTTAGTAGATATCTTTCCCTAATTTCTCGACTTATTTGGATAGTAGTGGGTTTTACCTTTTTTGTAGAACTGGCTGTGGGTTGGATAGTTGATTGGCGTAGATGGGGGTGGGTCCAAGCTATTTCTATTTCTGTTTTCTTAAATAGCTATAAAATGGAGAGCCACTTGTTGAAGATTTAGCAGTTTTTACACGGTACAGATTTAGGACTGTTTGGCTCTTTCTCCGTGGATGAGGTCACGATTGGCTGAGGGGAACCCCAGCTTCATGCCTCTCCTGGTACAGCTTTCTTAGAGGGTTGTTTCCTCATAGAGCTCCCCAAACACGTATCCTGCACTGTTCAGGATTCATAGACGTGCACATACCAGCTACCTCTGTGGGTCCCCACGTTCCTCACTGCTAATTTGACTTGATATTGTATCTTGGGGAGATCATTCTATATGATTGCCCATTTTAAATAACATTTCTCCCTAATTATGAAAGCAAATTAGAGTAAATTTGGAGAGTGAAGTATATAGTAGAAATACATAACAGTATAAAGTTGAAAATAAAATTTCTTGCTACGTATCATTGAGTTTATATTGTACACACATTTTTGTATTCTAGGTTTTTTTTAAAAGGATGATTTTTATGGTTTGTATAACTTCTTAATACGTGCAAGATGAAACCATGTCTTGTTAAATTAACGTGTATAAGTAGAAAAATGCTTAAAAAACACGTGAGAATGAAAAGCACTAAATTAAGGCGGGGTTACCTGCTGAGGTAGTTCAGGCGGGGTTACCTGCTGAGGTAGGTGGGAGTGTGGGTGAAGGAGAAGAGCACATGACAGGGCCTGCAGACCTAGCAGCCACATAGCCCTAGGCAGGGGGAGGGCCAGAGCGGATGCCCAGGCCTGGGGCTGAGCGTCGGCACTTGCTGCCTTGTTTTCTGTGTGCTCCTTACCCCTCACCTGCCTTTTCTTTACTTTGTAAGTTGAATCCCCCTTTTACGTTTATCTGTTTATTTCGTTTATCATCTTGTCTTCCCCCAACTAATAATATTAGTTCCCTGAGATTATTTCATGAGTGTTTTAGCAAGTCATTTAAAATTCTTTTTAACTGTCTTTTTTTTTCCCTCAAAGAGAAAACTTTTCCTTTACAAAGGACATTTGATAAAAGTCTTTAAAGCGTGAAACTAAAAGTCATTTGTGATCCTGCTATCTAAAGAAACCCATTGATCACATTTTGGAACAAATCCTTTCGTATTACTTATTTTATTTTAGAATTTGCACATGCCTCTGACTGACCAATTCCCACACCCCCCCCATGTATGTTGTCCGCAGTTCCCGGCCCACAGGCAAAGGGGTGGAAGGCCTTGCGAGAGTTGGATCCCGAGCAGCTCTCTCCTTTGCCTTTGCGTTCTTGCGCAGGGCCTGGCGGTCAGGTACGTGTGCCCCGCGTGTTCTGTTTCCTGCCACATCAGGGGATGTGGGTTCTTTCCTCACTTCTGCCACCAAGTGCCCCTGGGTTGATCCCATGTGCTCTCTAGGCCTCATTTTCCTTGTTTGTAAAATGAGAGGCTTCACAGTCTGTTTGACTTTGCAGGCCTGTGCTTCTAAGAAAAAAGGTGCGTATGCACATACATCCCAGGTGAACCACCGCAGTGCCTCTGTACTGATTTATTTTCTAGGAGAACCAGAAATTAGAATTGCTCACATGAGAGTCATAAAATAAAGAATTGACGTTGGAGCAACTGTTCAGTGTTAGTCTCTGAGTTCTTGCGGTATCTCATTGAGAGGAAAGTGAGAGATTGAAAACCTGCCAGTGGCATCCTCTCACTCTGGGGATAGGAGACCTGCCTGGGCGAGTGGGGAGAACTCTGTGTGCTGCCCGGGTACGGGTGGCGTCATCTGCCTTGTGTGTGCCCAGGGGAGGATGCGGACCTCTGCAGTGAGCTGTTGCAGGAATCCCTGGACGCCCTGAGAGCCCTGCCCGAGGCCTCGCTCTTTGATGAGAGCACAGTGTCCTCTGTGTGGCTGGAGGTGGTAGAAAGAGCAACCCGCTTCCTCAGGTCCGTCGTGACCGGGTGAGTTCTTCCTCTCACATTTTACTGTGTGAACGGTTCCAGCGTGCTTTGCAGTCTCGTCTCACCTTCTTCTCTTTAGAGCTAAGGAATTTAGTAGGTTGGTTTCTGGAGTGTTTCCAGCGTACCCTCAGGCTCATGATTTGAATAATGATACAAGTAGTTTTATGCTACAGCAACTTGGAATATGTCTTCTAATGTAATCATCATATAGTATCTGAACTAATACTTTTAATAAAAACTTATCTTTACAGGTTAATTGTATGCTTTAGAATCTCTGATTAAATTTGAGTAAGCAAGTCTCAGAAACCTGATTCTAAATAGTAAAAATATATTTCTCCATGGGAAAGGGAAGGTACTTATTTAACATGAACAACATGCTTGTTTTAAGTATGCCGTCTTTAAGGTCTGTCGTTACTTTGTCCCTGCATCCTCTGCTGTCATTTCAGGGATGTTCATGGAACGCCTGGTACCAAAGGGCCAGGAAGTATCCCCCTGCAGGACCAGCACCTGGCCCTGGCCATCCTGTTAGAGCTGGCTGTGCAGAGAGGCACGCTGAGGTGAGGGGTGCCATAGGCTGAGAGTGCTGTAGGGAGATGCCTCTGTATCTGAGCAGCTGTTGCATTTCATTGAACTATTTGTGACCGTAGGAAATGTGTGGTGGTCTGTGATCAAAGAACCATGTCCCAGACCCTCTATTTTCAGACCTGGGTACACTTAAGTTTTCTTCACTTCCTTTTTTGTGTTCAACTTTCTAGTAGTTTAGGAACTGTTATTTCTTTTCCCTCTCTCTCTTAATTTTCTTCAAATAGTTATTTTTATTCCATTAATTTAAGCTCCTAGAAATTCCCTGTAGAAAGTGCTATTTGAGCTTCTTAACTGGTTTTATGTTTCTCACCCACAGAAGGTAGATGTCTTGTGCTAAAATCTTGGCATTGATTTAGGGATTTTACTGCCAAGAATTGTTTTCAGGGCCTTGTTTTAGTTTCCTTTCAAATCTAAAGTATTTCTTCAGTTTTATTTAGCTGTCTGCTTTTATTTTTTACAGACCATGGCAAAATATGTTAAAGTTTTTACTAGAGAATAAAGATAATTTCTCTTCCAGCCAAATGTTATCTGCTATCCTGTTGCTGCTTCAATTGTGGGACAGTGGGACACAGGAAACTGACAATGAGCGGTCTGCCCAGGGTACCAGCGCCCCCCTTCTTCCTTTGCTGCAAAGGTTCCAGAGCATCATGTGCAGTAAAGATGCCCCCCATACAGAAGGTGACACTCATGTAGGTATCATCACGAGACTTTGCACTTAAGTAGCTCTCTTCATTTCACTTATCCTAAAGGAGTTAGCCTTTTATAAACAAGACCAGAGCACATTATCTGTGGTGGTAGTTGCTTCTGGGGGGAGAGTGGTTTTGGCCATTAAAACAGTGAATCAGAGACTTCCCTGGTGGTCCGGTGGTTAAGACTCCGTGCTTCCACTGCAGGGGGCACGGGTTCAGTCCCTGGTCGGGGAACTAAGATCCTGCAAGCTGTGCGGTATGACCAAAAATAAAGAAAAAAAACGAAGCAAACAGTGAGTCAGGTGTGGGATTGGCTATGGCAGGCCACTGTGTAGGTCACAGTTGATACAGCAGAACATCGCATGATCACACTCGGATTCTTTGCAGCAACTAAGGAGTGACCAGAGCCAGCTGTGTTTTACAGACCCTGGCCCTTTATGTTCATTTTGGATTGTGTGTATTAGGACCATGTTTCTTAACAACTATCAGCTTGTGCTTTTACAGAGATCCATCTGCTGCCTTGCTGGCCATGCAGTTTTCTTTCTGCTACGCTGGAGCCCCTGAGCCTTTTGTGCACTTAGCGCTTTTGTGTTCCCGGCAGCCAGTCGTGTTGTGGTTTGGCTGTGATGCGGCTAACCGAGTTAGTAGCGGCATGAAGATGGGTAAAAATCCTGATGATATTTCAGAAAGAGTGCGTTCTTACGGCGCCTGCGGTGGTGACATGGGGCCATGGCGCAGGAGCGAGGCTCGGCTGGCGTGGGAGGGAGCGCGCGTCTGGTTCAGAGGAGCTGTTCTGCCATGATACCTCACTCTGTCTGCATTGAGGGCAGTTACTGTGGGTTGGTGTTGACCCTTCCAGGGCCCAGGCAAATCTTCCCGCTCTGTCCTCCTCCACGTGCTGTTTATGGACGGCACCTCCATTAGCCAGCAACAGCTGCGTTGGCAGCGTGGAGCCAAGTCTGAAATGCACAGTTTCAGAAAAATATTAGAAAAAGAGTGTTGGAAATAGCGACTCACTTTGTTGGCCCTTCCTGAGTGTGGGGCACCACGCAGAGAATGTCACATAAGTCATCACTGTGTTTAGTCCCAGGAAGCTGAGGCTGGTGGCAGAGCAGGGCCCGCCCAGCTCCACACCCCTGGGGCTGTGGCTTTTTAGAGGTACACGTTTGATCTTGCAGGTCTTTTCTGGAAAGACTTAGCTATTCCGTTATGAAGTTTCAGCCTAATTATTCTTTCACTTTGCAGTCTTTAGTGATAATAAAGCTATTCTGGCTTCAGAAGAATTAGAATCATTACTTAATGTGCAAATAAAATTAGGTTTTCTGATGAGTGGGCAGCATTTAGATTAAAGTAAGTGGTTTTTGTTTTCAGTTTTCAAAGCCAGGTTGAGGTACAGTGCTTTGTTCCCAGGAAGATTGCTCTGAGTTCTTTCGAGGGTCCTTGGGGTAGTGAACCTGAGGACGGTCGGGCTGTGTCTTTTACCTGTGTGGAGTTCGCACACAGGTGACGGATGTGCAGATGTGTGGGCACCACTGTGTGCGGTGCGTGTATAGATCTCAATGCGTCAGCAACACTTCTTACTTGATAGCCAGAAAGGGGCAGGTTTACAGATAATGTCTAACTGTGAATACCAAAATATAAAGAGTGGTTAAAGGCTAACTGTGTTACTTTAATCTTTCCCACCGTTTCTGAAGATGTTTCTTTACTTTTCTTCTCTAGCTTCTGTCTGGCCCTCTGAGCCCCAATGAGAGCTTCCTGAGGTACCTCACTCTTCCGCGAGACAGCGAGCTTGCCATAGACTTACGACAGACTGCGGTTGTTGTCATGGCCCACCTGGACCGCCTGGCCGCCCCCTGTATGCCACCTCTCTGTAGCTCTCCGACCTCTCATAAGGTCAGTGCGAGAGCATTGTTTATTCTCTGTGTGTATGTTCCTAGGTTCTCATTCTGTACCTGTGTGGAGACTCTCTTTCTCTGCTGTTGGGGTGGATTTGGCTTTCAGCTTTTAAACATGTATACGCTTTAAGGCGTCGTTAGCGGTCACAGTGGGTGATGAGCAGGCCGAGGCACACAGCGGTTCAGGACCCACCCCGTGTCCCAGGTTCCAGATTCAGGGGCACGTCCCTGGAGCGCTCTCCTGCCTTCCCACAGCCACAGGCCACGCTGTCTTCCTCAGGAGAAAGGTAGCGACGTGTCTGACACTAAGCTGGGTGTGTGGGGGCCTGCTGGTGCAGGCCCACGGAGGACCTCACACAGACGCACCCGACCATCACTATGCTGCCCCACTGTGTCGATGAGAAGGCTGCCGTTTGGAGTGGTACCGAACCTTGCCAAGGTCACGCAGAAGAATCCTGGTTTTGAATCCAGATTTTTCTAATGGTTTTCTTTGTTTGTTTTGGCAGCATAAGTACTTTTATTTATTTATTAAATTAATTTTTATTGGACTCTAGTTGATTTACAGTGTTGTGTTAGTTTCTGCTGTACAGCAAACTGCAGATTTTTCTAATTCTTAATGCTTTTTTCCTTTGGCTGAGCCATGTGGCTTGTGGGATCTTAGTTCCCTGACCAGGGATTGAAGCTGGTCCCCGGCAACGAGAGCGCAGAGTCCTGTCCACTGGACCGCCAGGGAATTCCTTCTAACTTTTAATGTTTAATACGAGGAGTATTTATTTTATTTTGCAGGTATTTATGTTTTCCAGATAAGTGATACATTCCTATGGTTCAACAATGAAAACTAAATGCAGAGACACCCTGTCACTTCCTCTCCCACTGCCTCCTCGCCCTCTTTCCCCACCTTTGCCTCTCATGCTTCTGGTCCCTTACGCATCCTTTCAGTTCTCTCAGCAGTATTGTGTTATATCACTTCTGTAGCTTGTTTTTTCACTAAGCCGACTACTGAAGAGCTCTCTGTATAAGTAAGCAGAGCTTCTCTCTTTATTTTTAAAAGAAACTCAGTGTTCCACATGTGGACGTATCATGATTTTTTAAAATGTCTCCTATTGGTGGACACTTGTGTTGCCAGAAGCTTGCTACTCAGGTAACGCTGCGATGGCTACCCTCTACCTTTGTTCCTCTATGTGTGTGCACGCGTCTGCAGTGGTGATGTACCCGATGTGGTGGACACGTGAGCTGATAATCCCCGAATTGCTCTTACGTGGCTTCATTCCTCTCACCCCCACCAACAGCCAGGGACACTTGTCTCCTAGGCTTGTGCTTAGGCCTTCGGGTCCCTGCCTGTAACGGCGAAGTGGTAACCTGATATGGTTTGAGCATTTAAAAATATGTTTCAGGTCTACTTGTACTACTTTTTAATGGGCTCTGTTAAAATGAAATGCTGTGGAAAAGAAACCTGTTCAGTTACTTCATCTTACCTGCTAACTGAGGCCATATGGGGTATTCTGAGTTATTTTGATGTTGTGAATCAGCTTTCTTTACTTCCTTTATTTTTATCTTACTGTATCTCATCGTTACTCCTTGCACGAATTATTCTTTCTTTTGTCTAAGAAAGAATTTTCTTGCTGATATAAAGAAAATGTTTCCTTACGTTGTTGTCTGACAGGGATCATTGCAAGAGGTCATAGGATGGGGGTTAATAGGATGGAAATACTATGCCAATGTGATCGGTCCAATTCAGTGTGAAGGCCTTGCCAACCTTGGGGTCACACAGATCGCCTGTGCAGAGAAGCGCTTCTTGATCTTGTCGAGGAATGGCCGTGTGTACACGCAGGCCTACAACAGTGACACGCTGGTAGGTGCTGGGGCGGGTTGGTGGAGGGGCGTCTTTGCTATGGGTGCTGTGGATCTTGTCTTTCTTTCTGTCGGTTGACTTCTGAAGATTTATAGGCACCTGCTCATCGTATATTATTAGTTGTGTTTAAAAATTTTAATCGTGATCATTATTGTCAAGATTTTGGGGGCAGAATTTCTCGGTTTTTAAGCTCAGGAACTCCTTACAGCGCCATTTATTGCCAGCTGTTATTCCCATTTGTAAACTGTAACGTCATTTCACTTTGGGGGCCAGGAAGGTAGTAACAAATGAGGCAGTCGTGGGGTTGGTGGCAGATTGGGCACGTTCCTGTTAAAGGAAGGAGCTCTTCACTTCTGAGCATGTGGAGGCCGCCCGCCTGGTGCTCTTCTGTTGGTGCCGGGCAGGGTGACTGGGCAGGTGGCCTGGCAACCACCAGAGGCTTATGATCTTTCAGTTCGAGAGGAGTTTGTCCACGTAAGGTACAGGGTTGAGGCGAGTCATGCTGTTTTCTTTGTCCTTGGACTGCTTACCAATTTTCTTCCTATTTTTACCTTTTTAGGCTCCACAGCTGGTCCAGGGTCTTGCCTCCAGAAACATTGTAAAAATTGCTGCCCATTCGGACGGTCACCACTACCTGGCCTTGGCAGCCACCGGAGAGGTGTATTCCTGGGGCTGTGGGGATGGTGGACGTCTAGGCCACGGGGACACAGTGTATGTACAGCCTATTCCTGTAATTGACACACTCTTGTGCTGCTGTAACCAAAATAGGGTGGAAAAGAAAAGTGTGGTGAGGTGTTTTGCAGCTGCTCAGACATGTAGGGCTAGGACAGAGAGGGCTGCCGAGGGGGATCAGTGCTCTGGTGGCCCTGGGCAGTCGTGCCCCCAGCACAGGGAGTGATGGCAGCTGGCCTTCGTGTTCCTCTCCCCCAGCTTTTGCTACTCCTGTTGTTAGCTGCCCACGCCGCACCCTCACCGTGGGGTTTCCTAAACCAAATCCCACGCTCTTCCTTCATTTACAGTCTCCACACATCTCTGTCAGATGAGGTCCTCGTTTCCTTGAGCCATACTGTCGTTTTCCCAGCTAATAAAATCAAGAGTTTCCTAATACCTTATTTTGTGGAAGCTTTCGATTATCGTAAGAGACCAAGAAATAAAGCAGAGTGGTTGTTCTTAATGCAGGCTTGTGAAAAGAAAGAGTTCTGATGGCTGCCTCAGAATCAGAGGAGCCCTTTTGTATGTTGCCGTTGTGAGTGGAGCCTTAGGCTGAAATCGAAGATGCAGCCCCATTTCAAAGTGGTCAGAGCCGTGAGTAGGGAGTGGGCAGCAGCAGTCGAGAGGAGACTGCCCCGTTCTCACTGGGGTGGAGGTGGACATCCACCAGGAAGGATCCCAAACTGTGAAGAAAGAGTCATGCATACTGGGTGTTAGCATTCAGCAGACTTGATATTCCAAACTGGACAGTGTTGTAGGGGACTCAGACAAATGTGGTAAAATGATAGTGAAAAAAAGGAATGATAAGTACAGAACTTAGAATTGTTACTCTCAGGTTAGCAGGGGGGCAGGGTTAGCATGGAGCACACAGGATTTGAAAGGGTTGAGCTACAGGATGGAGGCATTAGTCTTTTTACTTTTTTTATGTTATATATAATTAGTATGCATAAAATATGTTGTAATAAAATAATACTCAGTTGAAGTTAAATGCTAGGTTGACTAACTTGTCCATTGCTCGAGGAGTTGAGGGAAGGCAAGGAGACCAGTACGAAGGGCAGGAGTTGCAGAGGAACTTTGGTGTGTGTGGTGGGGGGGTTGAGACTTGAGCTGAATGGAAGAAGGGGGAAGTGGTACCAGAGTAGAGTCATTTGTCCCCCTTCCCGTGTGTGCCCCTGCCTCTGTGTGTGTTTATTTTGCAGAAAAGTGGGTCACAAAGTGAGCGAACTATGTCTTTGGAGAGGCTGGAGTGGGTGTTACCAATCACATCAGACATATTTTAGATTATAAGCATCGGGCATTTTGCTAATTTTGAAGGTGAAGAATCAACTAAGGAGACTCTTCTGCCCAGTTCATCCTTGCTGTTTCCGACTTTTCATTTGTAAAATATAGATTGCAGTGCGATTAGTAAACCTTGCTCCATCATTCCTTCTCATTTGTTTAACAAATACGTATAAATTTCAACCATGTGTAAGGAGATTTACAAATTCATCAGCTTCCCTTACACAGTCTGGTGAGCTTCACAAATGCCTGCAGCTGGGAGCCACCATAAATGAGGCACGGAGCAGTTCCATTACCCACTCCTACCCCCCTCCCCCTTTCTTTGGACCCTTTTGCAGCCAACCCCTGCTCCCCACTTCCAGCTCCTGGTGGCCACTGACCTGCCCTCTGCCACTTGGTAGTATTCTCTTTCTGGCTCTGTCAGTGAGCTTCATCTTTCCCTGTTGCTGAGTGCTGTCTGTGGATAGGCCACCATTCAGACCACTGTGACCACACTTGCCATGGACTTGATCACCTTTGTCTTTAACAGACACTGTTGTGATAGTCTGCTGGATGCCATGCTTGGCATTAGGTGCCCACTTAACAAAGAATCATGGAGGTGGTATGTGTTTGAATTCTGTATTTCTTAATTATTTCATAAGGCACCTGAATGGTGAAAGTGTCTTGACGCTCTGATAGTTTATTCCCAGTAGTGTCACTAATAGGAAGGTCTCAGAAGGCCATTCACGTTTGTTCCTCTTCTCTCCACAGGCCTCTTGAGGAGCCTAAGGTGATCTCTGCCTTCTCAGGAAAGCAGGCCGGGAAGCATGTGGTGCACATTGCGTGTGGGAGCACATACAGTGCGGCCATCACTGCCGAGGGCGAGCTGTACACCTGGGGCCGGGGGAACTATGGGCGACTGGGCCACGGTATGTCTGCTCTGAGTCAGCTGGAGCATGCAGCATGAGGCTGCCTCTTCTGAGGAACTTGCAGTAACAGTGGTCCTATCTTTTTGAAGGCTCCAGTGAAGACGAGGCCATTCCGATGCTGGTAGCTGGGCTCAAAGGGCTGAAGGTCATTGACGTGGCATGTGGGAGTGGTGATGCTCAAACGCTGGCTGTGACGGAGAATGGTATGTGGGGCACTGCTGCCCTGGACAGGCTCTCAGGATGAGGAGGGCCGCTCTCTTAGAGGGAATGAGCTTTGGAGTCTTTCTTTTTTTTTTTTTGGGCTGTGCCACACGCCTTGTGGGATCTTAGTTCCCTGACCAGGGGTTGAACCTGGGTCTCCTGCAGTTGAAGCGCAGAGTCCTAACCACTGGACCGCCAGGGAAGTCCCTGGAGTCTTTAAGTGAGTGTGCACCTCAGTGTCTTCAGGAGAGGTAGAGAAGTTATGGGACTTGTAACTTCTGTTACCCAGGGCCAGAGAGCTACCATCCTTCCTGGTTGGGCATTTTACTTTTTAACAAAGAAATGAAAATAAATGGAATAATTGACGTTTTAAGTCGTTTCTGATTATTGTGATTATATTTCCTAATGTTCAGCCACCCTTGATTCCCTGTGGTAAATCCTGCTTAGTCTTTGTGTATTCACAGTATGATACTTGTTTTTAATTTCAGTTTTATATTTGTGTTCATTACTGCGATTGTACTCATTTGACACTTTTTGAGGATACATTTATCAAGTTTGATGTTGATTCCTCGCCCTCCCCCCCCACCCAGCACTGCACGGCTTGTGGAATTTTAGTTCCCCCACCAGGGATTGAACCCGGGCCCTCAGCAGTGAGAGGGTGGAGTCCTAACCACTGGACTGCCAGGAATTCCTGATGTTGATTTCTTTTTTTATAAATTTATTTTATTTATATTTATTTTTGGCTGCGTTGGGTCTTCGTTGCTGCGCACAGGCTCTCTCTAGTTGCGCCGTGTGGGCTTCTCATTGTGGTGGCTTCTCTTGTTGCGGAGCACAGGCTCTAGGCACGCGGGCTCAGTAGTTGTGGCTTGCGGGCTCTAGAGCGCAGGCTCAGTAGTTGTGGCACACGGGCTTAGTTGCTCCGCGGCATGTGGGATCTTCCCGGACCAGGGATCAAACCCTGTGTCCCCTGCATTGTGCCACCAGGGAAGCCCTTGATGTTGATTTTTTAAACTGTATTTGTCTTTCAGTATTGTGGGGGTCTGTCCTTCGAATCGTGGGGTCTGTCAGGATTAGCTGGGAGCCTCTCAGCCTTGCTCTCCCACAGAGAGCAACTTAATTTTATCCCCTTATGGAATATTTAATTAAATTACACTAACAACTGTTACTGGGAATAAATACAATCGTACATTTGGCTTGTGGTCAACACAACAAGAGTGGTGTGCCGTGGGCCATGGGCCCAGTTGCTGTGTTTTATGGAAGCAGTGGAGCTTTCGCTCTGTGTTTAGTAATTAGTGGAAGCAGTATCATTGAGCCCAAACTAGCAAGGGTTAGGATTTTATTATTCATTCAGTTAAAACAAGAAGAAAACTCAGCTTTCCATTTCTTAATTGCTTCTCTATCAACCTGAAGTAGAAACTAGATTTCATTTGGTCAGTAACCACCTGTGTAGTGTCAGCTATATACATTAGTGGTCTAGATTTTTGTGTGTTACTGGCTATATTGATAATTTGCAGACATTTAGAAGTTTTATTTAGATGTACAGTTATTTTTACTCAAATAACTTGTATTTTTTAGGTCAGGTGTGGTCTTGGGGAGATGGTGACTATGGGAAATTGGGCAGAGGTGGTAGTGACGGCTGCAAAACACCAAAGCTGATTGAGAAGCTTCAAGACTTGGATGTTGTCAAAGTCCGATGTGGAAGTCAGTTTTCTGTTGCCTTGACAAAAGACGGCCAGGTTTATTCATGGGGGAAAGGTGACAACCAGAGACTTGGGCATGGAACAGAGGAACATGTTCGTTATCCCAAACTCTTGGAAGGATTGCAAGGTGAGTGCAAAATGTAAACTTTTAAAACCATTTGAGGCAGTTGTCTTTAGTAATCTTTTAAAGTTTGCAGGTATTTTTCTTTATCTGACATCTGTGAGTGACTCATCATTAGAAGCTTTTATCCACATTTTGATAGGTATAGATAATAAGTGGAAAGTGGTTTGTCTGTATTAAAAAGTGACCTAGAATTATTTTCATCAAATTTAATTTGAAACTTTTAAATTTTACCGGTGTTGGAGAGTTTTTTTTTGTTTTGTTTTGTTTTCATTGGAGAGTTCTTTTTTGTGGCAAGTACCCATTCATTACTCATTCAGCTGGCCTCAGTGAGATTAACTTCCGTTTGGTGAGGTCGTCTGCTTGCTATGGATATGCGTGGTGTTATGGGAGCAAAGAGGGAGATGGGGTTGGGTCAGCCTGGAGTGGTCTTGTTTGAACTTATCCTTGATGGATGAATCTTGTTTGGTTTCAAGGGTGTCCAGCATGCATTCTCAGCAGCTGGGAGGAATGGGAGCCAAGGCGTGTAGGTGTGCTTTACAGGTGCCTTCTGAAGTATGGGAGAGCTTGGTGATAAGTGTACCAGGTGGGGCCTGTAGTGCTTTATCTCTACACTACAGGGGGTGGGCAGGCTACTTTTTAATGCACCAGATTCTATGTGTAATTTTAGGTTTGAGGGCCTTGTGCTGTCTCTCCTAACTACTCAGTCCTGCTGTTGTGGCCCCAAAGCAGCCATAGACAATATGAAAACAAATGCGCCTGTGTTCCAATACACCTTTATTCACAGAAACGGGCCTTGGGCTGCATTTGACACAAGGGATGAAGTTTGTTGGATTGCTGCGCTGGATTCTCCTTTATGTTTTTGCTTTTTTGTCAGGGGAGTTTGGAAGTGAGCCTTTTAATTGGGACTTGTGGGTTCCTTTCCCCAGCATTTTTATTTTAAAGCATGTTAACACTTTGGTGATTAGAAGTTTTGTGTGCTCATCTGGTGTTTATTATTTTCTAAGCATCTGAGATAAGTTACAGAGTAATACAATTGGTTGTTTATTATGAAGATGTATTTGAATTTTATTTGCCTTCTTGTTTATATTCCTTTCATTTAGTGGAGGAAATCAACTTCCTCAGCAACGTTAATTAGATACAGAGATAGTGTACTGTGAGAGTATTTAAGTGACTGTTGATACATACAGTCATTTGGTAGTTTCTTAAAATAGGCTCTTTGGATAGAATTGTTTCTCTTACTGTAGTAGAGTTCTTTCAGCTGAATTATTTTTCATGTTGACATGTCTGAAAACACCCCTTGTGTTGGTCATGTTAGATTTACTAATAAGCAAAAATACAGTACTTTGCTAACACTATTTAAATAGAAAAAATATATTTTACACTTACATCATTTAACTTTGGAGAGAAATAGATTTTGTTTTAGAAAACTTTCTCACTGAAGAGTGTATTTTGACTTTCACCAAGATAGACCCAGCCTGGGCCATAAAACACGCCTTAACAAATTTAAAAGAAGAGAAGTCAAACAGTGTCTCCTCTTAGACCACAAAGGAAATGACTAGAAATCAATAACAGAAAATTAGCTGGAAAATCCCAAAATACATAGAGATAAAACAGTATACTTCCAAATAACACATAGGTCAAAGAAGAAATCACAAGAGAAACTTTAAAATATTTTGAACTAAATGAAAATGGAAATACAGCTTTTCAAGATTTGTGGGATGCAGTGAAAGCTTAGACAGAAATTTATAACATCGAATGTATATATTAGAAAAGAAGAAAGATCTAAAATCAGTAATCTTTCTGTACAGCAAAGGAAGCCATCAGAGAAATGAAAAGACAACATATGAAATGGGAGGAAATATTTGTAGGTCATATATTTGATAAGGAGTTAATATCCAAAATATATAAAGAACTCGTACAACTCAGCAGCATAAAAACCCAAATGATCTGATTAAAAAATGGGCAGAGGATCTGAATAGTCATTTTTTTCCAAAGAAGACATAACGATGGCCAACAGGTACATGAAAAGATGTTCAGCATCACTAATCATCAGTGAAATACATTTAAAAACAGTGAGATATCACCTCATACCTCTTAGAATGTCTGTTATCAAAAAGACAAGAAATAACAAGAGTTGGCAAGGATGTAGAGAAAAGGGAACCTTTATGCACTGTTGGTGGGACTGTAAATTGGTGGAGCCACTCTGGAAGACAGTATGGAGGTTCCTCAAAAAATAAAAATAGAAATACCATGTGATCCAGCCATTCCAATTCTGGGTGTCAAAAACACTAACTTGAAAAATTATCTGCATCCCCATGTTAATTGCAGCATTATTCACAATAGCTAAGACATGGATACAACCAAAGTGTCCATTGATGGATGGCATATAAAGAAAATGCATATGCACACACACAGACACACACACACTCAGACACTATGAAAGGCTGGTTCAATGTTAAAAAAAAAAATCAGTTAATGTAATCCATCAAATTGACAGATGAAAGAAGAAAAATCACATGATCATATCAATAGGTGCAGACAAAGCTTTTGACAAAATCCAGCACCCATTCATGATTAAAAAAAACTTTCAGTAAACTAGGAATAAAGGAGACTTCCTCAACTTGATAAAGACAATCTATAAAAATCCTACAGCTAATGTCATACTTAATGGTGAGAAACTCAAAGCCTTTCCACTAAGATCAGATACAAGGAAAGGATGTCCCGTCTCACCATTCCTTTTCAAAATTATACTGGAAGTTTTAGCTAATACAGTAAGACAAGAAAAGGAAATAAAAGCTATACAGATTGAGAAGGAAGAAATAAAACTGTCTTTGTTCACAAATGACATGATTGTTGATGTGGAAAATTTGAAAGAATTGACCCAAAAACCCTCCTGGAACTAACAAGGTTGCAAGATGGTTGCAAGATGGTTAATATGCCAAAGTTAATTGTTTTCTTATATACAAGCAGCAAAAAAATGGAATTGAAATTAAATACACAATACCATTTGTATTAGCATCCAAAGAATGAAATACATAGGTATAAGTCTAACAAAATATGTGTGAGATCTATATGAGGAAAACTACAAAACTGATGAATGAAATCAAAGAACTTTGTAAATGGAAAGATATTCTATGTTCATTGATAGGAATACTGAATATTGCCAAGATGTCAGTTCTTTCCAACTTGATCAATAGATTCAATGCAATCCCAATCAAAATCCCAGCAATTTATTTTATGGATATCAAAAAACTGAGTCTAAAGTTTGTGTGGAGAGGTGAAAGACCCAGAATAGCCAACACAATATTAAAGGAGAAGAGTGAGTGGGAAGACTGATACTGCCCAACTTCAAGACTTAACTGTAAAGCTACAGTGATCAGGACAGTATGGTATTGGCTAAAGTATGAACTAATAGATCATTGGAACAGAAGAGAGAGCTCGGAAATAGATCCACATAAATGTACTTAACTGATCTTTGACCAGAGGAGCAAAGGCAATACAATGGAGCAAAGATCGTCATTTCAACAAATGATGTTGGAACAACTGGACAGCCATGTGTAAAAAAATTAATAATGGGAGGCTAAACATCTGTTGCGGTAGGGAGTATATGGGAAATCTCTGCCTTCTCCTCAGTTTTACTGTGAGCCTAAAACTGCTCTAAAAACACAAGAGTCTTTTTTATTAAAAAGAGTGCACTTTACATGGTTATACATTGGGGCAGGAGAATATGATCTAGTAGTTAATTAAAAATACACTTGTCTTTTTCTGAATGAAAATCTGAATGGATGAGAAAAATGAACAGATCCTTTTCATACCCTAGAATTATTTTATTTGCAGGCTGTAGGTCTTAATAAGTTGTAGCTAGTTAAACAAAACAGGGGTTTTAGTAATGTACACAAGGCAGATGAATTGTGAATAATATTAAAGCAATGAATTATCCTTTAGAAGTTGACATTAAATGCCTTCTGACCTGAGTGGCCTAAAGTAAATATCTTTATTGCAACAGAAGTCATAGGCGTGAACCTGTATCTGCATCCCTCTTTCCTCCCAGGGAAGAAGGTGATTGATGTAGCTGCAGGCTCCACCCACTGCCTGGCCCTGACTGAGGACAGTGAGGTCCACAGCTGGGGGAGCAATGACCAGTGCCAGCACTTTGACACCTTGCGTGTGACCAAGCCAGAACCTGCTGCGCTGCCAGGACTGGATACCAAACACATAGTTGGGATTGCTTGCGGACCTGCCCAGGTACTGAGTAGATGGCTTGGTATTTTGTAGAATTTTGGTTTCCCAGTGTTCATTGCTAGTATGTAGAAGTACCATTGACTTGTGTGTTTAGTCCTTATATCCTGTAGTTGTACTAAACTCATTTATTAGTTCTAGGAGCTTCGCTGTGATTCCTTGCGGTTTTCTTCAGAAACAGTTCTGTTGTCCGTACATAGAGACAGTTTTATTTTACAATACGTATGCCTTTTCTTTCTTTTCCTTGCCTTATTGCACTGGCCAGGACTTCCAATATGATGTTGAGTAAGAGCAGGGAGGGGGTGCATCCTTGCCTTGTTCCTGATTGTAGGGGGAAGGCATTCAGTCTTTCACCATTAACTGTGATGTTAGCTGTATGTTTTTTTGTTTGTTTTTGGTAGATGCCTTATTAAGGACGTTTCCTTTAACTCCTACTTTTTTCAAGTTTTTCTTTTTTTAAAATCCTGAGTGATGTTAAACTTTGTCAGATGCTTTTTATTCTCACGTGACACGATCACGTTTTCCTTCTTTAGTCTGCTTATATAGAGGAATACATTGACTGATTTTCAAATATTGACCAAACCTTGTATTTTTGAGATAATCCCCACCTGGTCATGGTGTATTATTCTTTTTTTATATTGTGGGATTTGATTTGCTTAATACATTGTTGAGGATTTTTCTGTCAGGACTCTTCAGAGATACTAGTTTGTGGTTTTTTTAGTGCTTTCTTGTCTGACTTTTTATCCGGATAAAACTGGCCTCATAAAAAGTGTAGGCAAGAGTTCCATCCTCTTCTATTTTCTGGAATGAGTTGTGTAGAATTAGTGTCATTTCTTCTTTAAATGCTTTTCTATGAATCCATAGGAGCCTGGGGATTTCTTTCTCAAAAGATTTTTAACCACAAATTCAATTTCTTTAATATAGAATTATTTAGAGTGTTTCCTCTTGGGTGAGTGTTCCTGGTTTGTGGCACTCAAGGTATTGTTCAATTTCATCTAAGTTACCCAGTTTTTATGTATAAAGTTTTCCTTATTAGTGTTCCCTTATTGACCTTTTGAAGTCTTTGGGTCTGCAGTGATATCCCTTCTTTCATTCCTGATATGGGTAATTTGAGTCTTTTCTCTTTGCCAGTTTTGCTAGATGTTTATCCATTTTGTTGCTCTTTTCAAAGAACTAGCTTTTGGTTTCATTAATTTTCCCCTTGTTCTTTTGCTTTCAATTTCATTGGTTTCTCCTCTTGTCCCTTTTTTCATTCTTCAGCTTGCTTGGCATCACTTTACTGTTTTCTTAGTTTCTTTAGGAGGAAGCTTAGGTTGTTGACTTTAGACATTTCTTCTTTTGTAATAGATAAGTGCTTGATGCTATAAATTTTCCTCTAAGCAGTGCTTTAATTGCACCCACAAATCTTGATTATTTTCATTTTTGTTCAGTTCAAAATATTTTCTGATTTCCTTTGTGGATTGCTCTTTGACCTATGGATTAAGTGTGTTGTTTAGTTTCAAAGTGTTTGGAGATCATTCTGTTATCTTTTTGTTACTGGTTTCTAGTTTAATTCCATTGTGGTTAGAGAATAAACTCTATATGATTTCAATTCTTACAGATTTGAGGTTTGTTTTATATCTCAGAATGAGGTTTGTTTTATATCTCAGGCTGTGTTCTCTTAGTGAATGTTCTGCATATGTGCTTAAAAAGAGTATTTTGCTGTTGATATATTTTGCCATTATTGGGTGAAGTGTTCTATAAATGTCAATTAGATCTAGTTCATTGATGGTATTATTCAGTTTTTCTAGATCCTTGCTGATTTTCTGTCTGTTTGTTCTGTCTTCCTTTGGGGAGGGTGGTATTGGTATCTCCAAGAATAATTGTGGATTTGTCCATTTCTCTTTTTGGTTCTGTCAGTTTTTTTTTTTTTTAATGCTTTTGATCATTAAAAAAATTAGGGTAAAACATACAGTGATGTTAAGTATATTCACAACATTGTGTTACCATCACTACTATCCATCTGCAGAACCTTTTCATCATCTCAAACAGAAACTCTGTACCCATTAAACAGTAACTCTCCATTTCTCCTCCCCTAGCCCCTGGTGACCTGAAATTTACTTTCTGTCTCTATGAATTTGTCTATTCAAGGTATCTCATATAAGTGGAATCACATAATATTTGACCATTTGTGTCTGGCTTATTTCACTTAGCATAATATTTTCAACATTGATTCATGTTGTAGCATGTATCAGAATTTTTTTTTTAAGGCTTAATAATAAAAATATGTAACTCCCACATTTTGTTCACCCATTCCTCCTTCAGTGGACACATGGGTTGTTTATCTCTTGGCTATTGTGAATAATACAGCTATGAATATTAGTGTAGAAATATCTGTTTGAGTCCCTGCTTTCGGTTTTTTTCAGTATATATCTAGGATTGGAATTGCTGGATCATTATGATAACTCTGTTTAAATCTTTGTGGAACTGCCTTACTGTTTTTCCACAACAGCTGCATGATTTTTTCATTCCCACCAGATACACACAAGGGTTTCAATTTTTCCACATCCTTGTGAACACTGGTTATTTTCCTTGTTTTTTTTTAAGGCCATCCCAGTGGGTATGAAGTGGTATCACATTGTGGTTTTGATTTGCACTTCCCAAATGGGAAAGATGTTGAGTATCTATTCATGTGCTTGTATGTCTTTTTTGGAGAAATGTATTCAAGTTCTTTGCCCATTTTTGAATTAGATTTTTTTTTTTTGAGTTGTAACAGTTCTTGTTATATTGTGGGTATTAATCCCTTATCAGGTATATGATTTACAACTGTTTTTTCCCCATTCTTTGGTTTTCTTTTTATTCTGTTGATAGTGTTCTTTTATGCACAAAAGTTTTAGTTTTTCTTCCGTTGTCTGTGCTTTTGGTGTCATATATATCTGAGAAATCCATGGTCATGTAGGTTTTCCAGTCTTTTTTTCTAATAGCTTCATAGTTTTAGGTCTAATATTTAGATCTCTGATCCATTTTGACTTTATTGTGTAAGATAAGGATCAAATAGATTCTTTTGCAGTTTTCCCAGCACCGTTTATAGAAAACATTGTTCTTTCCCTATTGAATGGTCTTGGCACTTGTCGAAATCATTTGACCATATAGGCAAGGGTTTATTTATGGACTCTGTTCTATTCCGTTGGTCTGTAAGTGTGTCTTTATGCCAGACCCACACCGTTTTGATTACTGTAGCTTTGTAGTGAGTTTTGAATTAGGAATTGAGTCTTTTTTCCAACTTCGTTATCCCTTTTCAATATTCCTTTGGTTATTTGGGGTACCTTGAGATTCCACATGAATTTTAGGATAGGTTTATCCATTTTTGTCTTACGTATTTTGAAACTCTTTTGTTTGATGCATACGCATTTTGGATTGTTCAGTAGTCTTGGTGAATTGACCCTTTAATTGTTGTTCAGTGTCCCCACTTTATCCCTGCTTTGCCTTGCTCTGAAGTCTCTTGTCTGATTTTAATGTAGGTACTCCAATTTTATTTTCATTTAATTAGTGTTTGAGTACTATAACTTTCCCATGTATTTGAAAAAAATTTAAGAAGTCTATATTTTAGTCCCTTTGCCTTTCCATTAAAATTTAGAATGATCTTGTCTACATTTGCAAAAATATCTTGCTTAGATTTTTGTAGGGATTGTGTTCAACCTGTTATCAGTTTGTGGAGAATTGACATCTTTGCTACATCGAGTCTTCTACTCTATTAAAATGTTATGTCTAAACATTTATTTGCATCTTCTTGATTTCATTTATCAGTGTTTTCAGCATACAAGTCCTGTCCATGTTTTGTTAAATTTATATCTTTAACTTTTAACCCACCTGTCTCATTATCTGTATAGTGAACTTCTTGGATGCTATGTATAGTTGCATTTGTTTTTTTTATCGTTGTCAATCTGTCTTTTAATTGGTGTATTTAGATCATTTACATTTACTGTAATTGACATGTATAGATAAAGGTCTTCCATTTTATTGTTTGGCTTTTGTCTGTTTTCTATTATTTGTTCCTCTATTTTGCTGCTTTTGTTTTTTTGGGGGGATAAATGAACATTTATTTTAGTATTTCATTTACCTTTATTTATTTTGAATTTGACTATTTCCTTTTATAGGTTTTTATTTTTGTGGTTGCTCTAGGAATTACTGTATACTACATAACTCTTTGCAGGCTACTTAGAATCAGTATTTTACTACTTTAATTGGAATGCAGAAACCTGTTGTTTAATTTCTAAGTGCTTGGAGATTTTTCCAGTTATATACATCTGATTTATTCTTATTGATCTCTAGTTTCTGTTCTTGGTTTTCAGCTTAATTTTATTATGTTATGAGATCATACTCTATATGATTTCAGTTCTTTTAAATAGTTAAAATTATTTTATGTCTTAAATATGGTTTATCATGGTGAATGTTCCTTGCATCCTTGAAAATTTTGTGCATTTTACTCTTTGGGTGAAGTGTTTTTATAAGTGTCATTTTTATCTCGTTCATTGATGGTTTTGTTCATTTCTTTTAAATCCTTACTAATTTTCTGTCTGCTTGTTCTGTCTGTTATTAGGAGGGTAGTTTTGATATCTTCAACTACATTTGTGGATTTATCTGTTACTCTTTCATTTCTCTCAGATTTTACTCTCATGTGTTTTATGGTTCTGTTGTTAGGGGCATATACATTTCATTATTGTTCTGTCTTCTTTGTGAATTGAGCCTTTTATCATTATATAATGTCCCTCTTTAGTCCTGGTAATTTCCTTCCTCTGAAGTCTACTTTGTCTGATGTTAATAAGCCACTTTCCATCCCTTTACTAAGCCAATTTTATCTTTATATTAAAGGTAGATTTCTTGTAGATACTGTATAGTTAGGTTCTGTTTTCCTACATCCTGATGATCTCTGTTTTTATGTTCAGACCCATTTAAATTTAATGTCTACCATTGTTTATTTGTTTTTTGTTTGCTCTCACCTTTTTGTTTCTTTATTGTTTCCTGACTTTTTTGGGGGTTAGTTGAATAGCTTTTAGTGTTTAATTTTAGCTTATTGAGTTGCTTAATTTTGATAGTGAAAAGATTTTTGAAAAACTTTTTACCTGTTTATTTGTGGCAAATGAGATGGGGTAGTGAAATGAGAGAAAATTGGAAACTGTTAGCATGTGAGTTAGATAACTGAAGGTGCTTGTGCATTTGGGACAATCAGAGGGATGAATGAGTAGTAACTTAGGGCACTTTCGTCATTCATAATGGTGAATCTCTCGTGTGGAACAGGCTGATCGGTGAATGTGTAGATTCATTTTAGGTTCTTGTGTTTCTTCCATAGAGTTTTGCTTGGTCATCTTGTTCTGAGTGGTCCATTGGCCTCCGTGTCCCTTTTGTGGTGGACATTTGCTCAATGACTTTTGAGCAGTTAGACCTCCTACTACGGCAAGTGAGTGAGGGGATGGATGGCACTGCTGACTGGCCCCCACCCCAAGAGAAAGAGTGTATGGCTGTGGCAACACTGAATCTTCTGCGACTTCAGGTATTTTCCTTTCCCTCATTTTGTAAGTGTCTTATGCGTTTGTAATGATGTTTATGCATATTAAAGGGTATGGGGTTTAGCCTGTTGAATAAACTGCTAATGAAAATTTTAAAGTGTTTTTAAGTCAGATTATGATGGAGTGTAATGTGTATGAGGCTTAAAAAATTCAGTCTAGTTATTTTGTGCTTACCCTGGAAGTCAGTCTCTGCATGCAGGTAAGAGCATATATGGACTGCGTTATTACTGCTAAATTCAGCTTGTTGGCATTCATCAGGGAGTCGGTCTTGAATTTCCTGTTGCTGTGTGTGGAGAGGTGACTGGGTGAGACGGTAGGTGACTGGGAGATCAGCTGGAGGTGGTCGCCAGCCCCTCCTCTGGACTGAGAGGGGAGCCCCATTCAGGAAGCTCTGCGTCCTCCATGGGTACCTCCGCTTCCTCAGGGGGAAGGTTAAGTTTAAATGTCAGAAGAAGAAAAGCTACAAAAATTTTTTTTCCAAATAGAACTGTAGCTAAAATCTTTGATCGTCATGTTTTTGTTTGTCATAAAACCCTGTGACTTAATGTTAAGAGAACAGTTTTTCTCACCAAAGTAATTTTCCCCCTTCATAATGTGAGGGTTGCTGTGTGACCCATCATGTACCCCTTCTGTTCCCTCCCCTTTTTTGTCTTGGCTTCCAGAAAGCACAGAACTGGATGTAATGTTTAGTTGCAAAATGGAATTAGCAGAAATTTGGAGAGTACCTCCCTTCGCCAGAAGTCTTCTGTAGGAACTCATTTAGCAGGGCATCTGTGGTGTAGTATCCTAGTCATGGATCCGCCCAGTTTTTTGTTGCTTCCCATGGTCTCCTAGTGACATTGCTGCTCTGGTCGGTGCTGTGGAGAAAGACCCTGTACATGTCCTAGGCTCTGTTTCATTTGGTCCATATTTGCCTCATGCCATCTGTTTTTCCACTGCTTTGTTCTGTCTGTCGAGGTCTTTGTTTTAGTTGTGTCTTTTAAAAAATTGACTCATAAAGCTCAGTTCTTAAAAAGAATACAACTTGAGAGTCTTTATTCACTATGTGGATTTAATCTTTTACAGTTATTGTGATTACTAATGTATTTGAATTCAGTCTTGGCGTAAGTTTGTTCATCATTTTATTATCTTTGGAACAAATTTCTAAAAAATTTTTTTCCTTTCAAATCCCTTTAATTGTTCCTAAGTTTTGAAATTTTGATTTCTGGACATTAATCATGTTACAGAAAAATTAAATATTTGTTAATTCCACAGTGTTAAGTTAATCAGTACTTCTCTTCCTGAAAAATATAGGGGTTATAAGGTGCATTAAACCTAAACTCCCCTTTCTATCTTCAGTATTTGAATTGTTCAATAGTCTGTTGTTACATTGACTCCAAGGCACACTGTTTTTTTGTGTGTGCTGCTAAAAAGAAAAGCGCTCCAAATTGCAACGTGTAAGATACATTCTGATTTTAGAGTTAAGATGTGAAAGAAAATACCTCTTAGGATTGGTGAAATGTAGTAATTATTTTTAAACTTTCCTTCAATTATTATCATAATTATTTTTTAAGAGGACATACTCAGGCATATAGTCCTTTTTTTTTTTTTTAAACCAATTTGTTTTGTCTTTGTTACTTACATCACCTCCCTCCTGGGTACCTCCTTCAGTAAATTTCTTCCTTAAGGTCTGTGAGTTACAACCTCTGAAAACTTGGGTCCCTTTAACACCTCTTAAGATAATTTAATGGGGCTTAGCTCTTTAGGTTATATGTAATTTTATAAGCACTTTGAAGAAAGCACTTTGAAGATGTTCTGCCGTCTTTTGACCTTTATTTTTGCCAATGAGAAATCTTTTTTTTTTTTTTTTTTTTTTTGCGGTACGCGGGCCTCTCACTGTTGTGGCCTCTCCCGCTGCGGAGCACAGGCTGTGGACGCGCAGGCCCAGCGGCCATGGCTTACGGGCCCAGCCGCTCTGCGGCATGTGGGATCCTCCCGGACCGGGGCACGAACCCGTGTCCCCTGCATCGGCAGGCGGACTCTCAACCACTGTGCCACCAGGGAAGCCCGAGAAATCTTATATTAGTGCAGTTGTTGTTTCTTTGTAGCTAATTTGTCTTTCTCTTTGGTAGCCTTTTAGGTTTTTGTCTTTATTTTATATTTTAATACATTATATCTAGGTCAGGATTTATTCTTGTATATATAATTTGAGATTATGATTCTTGTTCAATCTGAGATTACTTACCTTTGTTAAGTTCTGAAAAGTCTTCACTATTTACCACTGGAATTGCTCTCTTCTTTTTTTCTACCTTTCCCCTTGGAAAAATCCTACTAAATGCATGTTGAACTTTCTCATTTTATTTTCCCAAGTATCACAACTTCTTTGATATTTTAAAATCTGTTTATCCTTTTTAATGCTCACTTTTTAATCTTTCTGTTCTGCTTTCTGGGTGGTTTACTCAGCACTCTTCTTTCAATTCACGAATCATTTAGCTGAATGTTCCATATTGTTGAATTGTCTGTTTATTTAAAAAATTTATGTGAGCACTGCTTTACACATATTGATTGAATCATCAAATCTCTTTACCAGCCCTCTGGGAGGTGGGACCCTCCATCTGTATTGAACAGCTGGGGAGGCACGAAGTTCAGGAATGTTGCCCAGGTTGGGTACCCAGTGCACAAAGGTTTAGGGCTGGAACCTGGGGCCCAGGCTCTTCACTCCTCTGCCTTGAGGTGTTTATTCCTGTAGCTGTTTTTTTCATTTTCAGAATTTATATTTTTGGTGTTTTCCAGGGCTTTCATTTGCTCATTATATTCTCGTCTTCTGGCTTCTGTTCCTTCCATGATCTCTAAGAACATTTACTTATTTTATGGATTCATTCCAGTTTTTTAAATTGCTAAAATCTGTTGGGACATGCGTTTTGCCTCTTACCCTGTCTGTGACACTTCTTTGTGGTGACCTAGTATGGCTTGTCCTTTTTGACTATGAGGCCACCCTTAGGGGAGGGTTTGTGGAGTGTCCCTTTGCCCTTGGCTGTGGAGATGTCCTCAGAGGGCAGTTTTGTACTTGTGTCTGTGAGGTTCCATTGAGTTCCTTGGGCTCTTGATGAGTTTTGGTGTTCAGTTCTTGACGTGTGATATCCATATCTAGATGATTGGTATAAATTTGATTTCACATCTGCTCACAGGGCAGGCCAGGTCTCTGATTCACTGTGGGGTCTCTTTGTGCCCAAAGCCTTGTGTGGGTAGTATGTTGCCCTCAGGCCCTGGCTGGCTGACAGGAAGCTCAGGTTCAGTGGGCTGTCCTGAGCATTTTGTGTCTCAGAAGGCTTTGATCTGCTCTCTTGAGCCCAGAACCCCTTGGCTGCTGCTGTGTGTGTCTGTGTGTCTCAAGAGCTAAACCAGAACTTTCCCTTGTATACTTTTCCTTGTATACCCTCAGCTTGGCTGTCTACTCTTTTAATAGTTTTTAGTTATATTCACTATTTCTGTGTTTGGTCCGGGTGCTTGGGGGTGGGGTGGAGGTTGCTGTTTCCACAGGGTTCAACCTCTTTGTTGGTCTTTTCCACATACATACTCAGAGTTGGGTTTAAAAAATTCCTTTTATAGAATACCTTACCATGGATTCTCAACTACTATAGGTGAAAAATTTTTAGTATGATTAAAAAAATACCTATACTGGAAGTTTTACCTTTATTATTTGAGTAAAACTCAATTTGAGGTATTATTCCATCTTTAATAAGATTTGGAAAGCATTTGTTTTTAGGGCTTCTAAGTGAAAATTGTTTTTCTCCTTTCAGTTGCATGCTGCCATCAGTCACCAGGTTGACCCAGAATTCCTTGGTTTAGGTCTGGGCAGCGTCCTCCTCAACAGCCTGAAGCAGACGGTGGTGGCCCTGGCCAGCAGTGCGGGCGTGTTGAGTACTGTGCAGGCGGCCGCCCAGGCTGTGTTGCAGAGCGGGTGGTCAGTGCTGCTGCCAACTGCTGAGGAGCGGGCCCGGGCACTCTCTGCTCTCCTGCCCTGTGCAGGTGGGCTGGGGCTAGGAGCAGGGGTCGGGTGGGGTTGGCCCTGGAGGGGGTGCCAGAGGGGATGGTGCTTGCCTCACGTTGGGAAAAACACTTTACCTTTTCCAGTTTCAGGCAATGAAGTTAACATAAGTCCAGGTCGTCGATTTATGATTGATCTACTTGTGGGCAGCTTGATGGCTGATGGAGGCTTAGAATCAGCCTTAAATGCAGCCATTACTGCAGAAATCCAGGTATGGTCCTAGGAGTGTGTGTGTGTGTGTGTGCGTGTGTGTGTATGTGTGTGTGTGCACTCATGGAGGTGATTTTATTCCCCAGTGAGCTGAGACTGACACTTTGCCAGAATTATTTAAAAAAACCCTTGAAACACAAAGCTTTTAGTAACATCCAAATATTTCTGTAATTAAAATTTTTTACTAGTTTAATAAAATATTGAGTTATTATTAAGTATGATAAAATGTACCCATTTGAAATGTCTATTTAAATGAATTTGACAGGTACCCCAATCATAATATAAATCACTTCCATCACCCTGGAAAGTGCCTTTGTGCCCCTTTGTGTTTGAAGTTAGGACACTTTCTTGTCTCCCCCAGATGATGTTAATTTTGCCAGTTTTGATTGTCACATAAATGGAATCATACAGTATATACTCATTTGTGTCAGCTTTATGTTGCCTTGATAATGATTTTCAGATTCACCTGTGTTGGATGTAGTGTTATGTTGTTTTTTTGCCTTTTTTTTTTTTTTTTTTTTTACTAAGGAACTATTTATTTCTTTTCGTATTATTATTTTTTTAAATTGGGATATAGTTGTTTTACAATGTTGTGTTAGTTTCTACTGTACAGCAAAGTGGAGTTCCCTGTGATATACAGCAGGTTCTCATTAGTTATCTATTTTATGCATATTAGTGTATGTACGTCAACCCCAATCTCCCAATTCATCCCACCACCACCACCCGCCCCCCCCCCGCCTTCCCCCCTTGGTGCCCGTACGTTTGTTCTCTACATCTGTGTCTCTATTTCTGCCTTGCAAACCAGTTCATCTGTACTATTTTTCTAGATTCCACATATATGTGTTAATATACGATATTTGTTTTTCTCTTTCTGACTTACTTCACTCTGTATGACAGTCTCTAGGTCCATCCATGTCTCTACAAATGACCCAATTTCGTTCCTTTTTATGGCTGAGTAACATTCCGTTGTGTATATGTACCACATCTTCTTTATCCATTTGTCTGTCGATGGACACTTAGGTTGCTTCCATGACCTGGCTATTGTAAATAGTGCTGTAATGAACATTGGGGTGCATGTGTCTTTCTGAATTATGGTTTCCTCAAGGTATATGCCCAGTAGTGGGATTGCTGGGTCATATGGTAGTTCTATTTTTCGTTTTTTAAGGAACCTCCATACTGCTCTCCATAATGGCTGTATCAATTTATATTCCCACCAACAGTGCAAGAGGGTTCCCTTTTCTCCACACCCTCTCCAGCATTTATTGTTTGTGGATTTTCTGATGAGGCCCATTCTAACTGGTGTGAGGTGATACCTCATTGCAGTTTTGATTTGCATTTCTCTAATAATTAGTGATGTGGAGCAGCTTTTCATGTGCTTCTTGGCCATCTGTATGTCTTCTTTGGAGAAATGTCTATTTAGGTCTTCTGCCCATTTTTGGATTGGGTTGTTTGTTTTTTTGTTATTGAGCTGCATGAGCTGTTTGTATATTTTGGAGATTAATCCTTTGTCAGTTGATTTGTTTGCAAATATTTTCTCCCATTCCGAGGGTTGTCTTTCATCTTGTTTATAGTTTCCTTTGCTGTGCAAAAACTTTTAAGTTTCATTAGGTCCCATTTGTTTACTTTTTTTTTTTTTTTTTTTTTGTGGTACGTGGGCCTCTCACCGCTGTGGCCTCTCCCATTGCGGAGCACAGCCTCCAGACACACAGGCCCAGCGGCCATGGCTCACGGGGCCAGCCGCTCTGTGGCCCATGGGATCCTCCCGGACTGGGGCACGAACCTGCGCCCCCTGCAGCGGCAGGCAGACTGTCAACCACTGTGCCACCAGGGAAGCCCCCATTTGTTTACTTTTGTTTTAATTTCATTACTCTAGGAGGTGGGTCAAAAATGATCTTGCTGTGTTTATGTCAAAGAGTGTTCTTCCTATGTTTTCCTCTAAGAGTTTTATAGTGTCTGGTCTCACATTTAGGTCTTTAATCCATTTTGAGTTTATTTTTGTGTATGGTGGTAGGGAGTGTTCTAATTTCATTCTTTTACATGTAGCTGTCCAGTTTTCCCAGCACCACTTATTGAAGAGACTGTCTTTTCTCCATTTTATATTCTTGCCTCCTTTGTCGTAGCTTAGTTGACCATAGGTGTGTGGGTTTATCTCGGGGCTTTCTCTCCTGTTCCGTTGATCTATATTTCTGTTTTTGTGCCAGTACCATATGGTCTTGATTACTGTAGCTTTATAATATAGTCTTACAGTCAGGGAGTCTGATTCCTCCAGCTCCATATTTTTTTTTTCTCAAGATTGCTTTGGCTAGTCAGGGTCTTTTGTGTCTCAATACAAATTTTAAGATACTTTGTTCTAGTTCTGTAAAAAACGCCACTGGTAATTTGATAGGGATTGCATTGAATCTGTAGATCGCTTTGGGTAGTATAGTCATGTTCACAATATTGATTCTTCCAATCCAAGAACATGGTGTATCTCACCATCTGTTTGTGTCATCTTTGATTTCTTTCATCAGTGTCTCACAGTTTTCTGAGTACAGGTCTTTTACCTCCTTAGGTAAGTTTATTCCTAGGTATTTTATTGTTTTTGTTGCTCTGGTGAATGGGATTGTTTCCTTAATTTGTCTTTCTGATCTTTCGTTGTTAAGTGTATAGGAATGCAAGAGAATGCAAGACTTCCAAAACTATGTTGAATAATGTGAGAGTAGATATCCTTGTCTTATTCCTGATCTTAGAGGAAATGGTTTCAGTTTTTCACCGTTGAAAATGATGTTTGCTGTGGGTTTGTCGTATATGGACTTACACGTATTATGTTGAAGTAGGTTCCCTCTATGCCCAGTTTCTGGAGGGTTTTTATCATAAACGGGTGTTGAATTTTGTCAAAAGCTTTTTCTGCATCTTTTGAGATGATCGTATGGTTTTTATTCTTCAATTTGTTAATATGGTTTGTCACATTGATTGATTTGTGTATATTGAAGAATGCTTGCATCCCTTGGATAAATCCCACTTGATGATGGTGTATGATCCTTTTTTTTTTTTTTTGCGGTATGCGAGCCTCTCACTGTTGTGGTCTCTCCCGTTGCAGAGCACAGGCTCCGGACGCACAGGCTCAGCGGCCATGGCACACAGGCCTAGCCACTCCGTGGCATGTGGGATCTTCCCGGACTGGGGCACGAACCCGTGTCCCCTGCATTGGCAGGTGGACTCTCAACCACTGTGCCACCAGGGAAGCCCTGTATTATCCTTTTAATGTCTTGTTGGATTCTGTTTGCTAGTATTTTGTTGCAGATTTTCACATTCATATTCACTAGTGATAGTGGTCTGTAATTTTCTTTTTTTGTCGTATCTTTGTCTGGTTTTGGTATCAGGGTGATGGTGGCCTTGTAGAATGTGTTTGGGAGTGTTCCTTCCTCTGCAATTTTTTGGAAGAGTTTGATGAGAAGGATGGGTGTTAGCTCTTCTCTAAATGTTTGATAGAATTCACCTGTGAAGCCATCTGGTCCTGGACTTACGTTTGTTGGAAGATTTTTAATCACAGTTTCAATTTCATTACTTGTGATTGGTCTGTTCATATTTTCTATTTCTTCCTGGTTCAGTCTTGGAATGTTATACTTTTCTAAGAATTTGTCCGTTTCTTCGAGGTTGTTCATTTTATTGGCATATAGTTGCTTGTCGTAGTCTCTTATGATGCTTTGTATTGCTGTGGTGGCTGTTGTAACTTCTCCTTTTTCATTTCTAATTTTATTGATTTGAGTCCTCTCTCTCTTTTTCTTGGTGAGTCTGGCTAAAGGTTTATCAATTTTTTTATCTTCTCAAAGAACCACCTTTTAGTTTTATTGATCTTTGCTGTTGTTTTCTTTATTTCTATTTATTTCTGCTCTGATCTTCATGATTTCTTTTCTTCTGCTAACTTTGGGTTTTGTTCTTCTTTCTCTAGTTCCTTTAGGTGTAAGGTTAGATTGTTTATTTGAGATTTTTCTTGTTTCTTGAGGTAGGATTGTATTGCTATAAACTTCCCTCTTAGAAATGCTTTTGCTGCATTCCATAGCCTTTGGACCGTCATGTTTTCATTGTCATTTGTCTGTAGGTATTTTTTTATTTCCTCTTTGACTTCTTCAGTTATCTCTTGGTTATTTTACTAAATAACCATATTGCATATTGTTTAGCCTCCATGTGTTTGTGTTTTTTACATTTTTTTCCCCTGTAATTTATTTCTAATCTCATAGTGTTGTGGTTGGAAAAGATGCTTAATATGATTTAAATTTTCTTAAATTTACTGAGGCTTGATTTGTGACCCAAGATGTGATCTGTCCTGGAGAATGTTCCATGTGCACTTGAGAAGAAAGTGTAATCTGCTGTTTTCGGATGGAATGTCCCATAAATATCAATTAAATCTATCTGGTCTATTGTGTCATTTAAAGCTTGTGTTTCCTTATTAATTTTCTGTCCGGATGATCTGCCCATTGGTGTAAGTGAGGTGTTAGAGTCCCCCACTATTATTGTGTTACTGTCGATTTCCTCTTACAGCTGTTAGTATTTGCCTTATGTGTTGAGGTGCTTCTATGTTGGGTGCATATATATTTATAATTGTTACATTTTCTTCTTAGATTGATCCCTTGATCATTATGTAGTATCCTTCCTTGTCTCTTGTAACATTCTTTATTTTAAAGTCTATTTTATCTGATATGAGTATTGCTACTCCAGCTTTCTTTTGGTTTCCATTTGCATGGCATATCTTTTCCCATCCCCTCACTTTCAGTCTCTATGTGTCCCTAGGTCTGAAGTGGGTCTCTTGTAGACAGCATATATATGGGTCTTGTTTTCATATCCATTCAGCCGGTCTGTGTCTTTTGGTTGGAGCACTTAATCCATTCACATTTAAGGCAGTTATCGATATGTATGTTTGTATTACCATTTTCTTAATTGTTTTGGGTTTGTTTTTGTAGGTCCTTTTCTTCTCTTGTGTTTCCCACTTAGAGAAGTTCTTTAGAATTTGTTTTAGAGCTCGTTTGGTGGTGCTGAATTCTCTTAGCTTTTGCTTGTCTGCAAAGCTTTTGATTTCTCTGTTGAATCTGAGTGAGATCCTTGTTGGGTAGAGTAGTCTTGGTTGTAGGTTCTTCCCTTTCATCACTTTAAATATATCTTCCACTCCCTCTGGCTTGCAGAGTTTCTGCTTAGAAACCAGCTGTTAACCTTATGGGAGTTCCCTTGTATATTATTTGTTGTTTTTCCGTTGTTGCTTTTAATAATTTTTCTCTGTCTTTTTAAAATAATTTATTTATTTATTTTTGGCTGCGTTGGGTCTTCATTGCTGTGCGCAGGCTTTCTCTAGTTGCGGCAAGGGGGGTTACTATTTATTGCGGTGCGCAGGCTTCTCATTGCGGTGGCTTCTCTTGTTGTGGATCACGGGCTCTAGGTGTTCAGGCTTCAAGAGTTGTGGCTTGTGGGCTCGGTAGTTGTGGCTTGCCAGCTCCAGAGCACAGGCTCGTTAGTTGTGGCGCATGGGCTTAGTTGCTCCGCGGCATGTGGGATCTTCCCAGCCCAGGGATCAAACCCGTGTCCCTTGAATCTGCAGGCGGATTCTTAACCACTGCACCACCAGGGAAGTCCCCTCTTTGTCTTTACTTTTTGTGAATTTGATTCTTACGTGTCTTGGTATGTTTCTTCTTGGGTTTTTCCTACCTGGGACTCTCTGCGCTCCCTGGACGTGGGTGGCTATTTCCTATTCCATGTTTGGGAAGTTTTCGACTGTAATCTCTTAAGATATTTTCTCCAGCCCTTTCTCTTTCTCTTCTCCTTCCGGGAGCCCTGTAATGCGAATGTTGGTGTGTTTAATGTTGTCCCAGAGATCTCTTAGGTTGTCTTCATTCCTTTTCATTCTTTTTTCTTTATTCTGTTCCATGACAATGATTTCCACCATTCTGTCTTCCAGGTCACTTATCCATTCTTCTGCCTCAGTTATTCTGCTATTGAGTGCTTTTAGTGTATTTTTCATGTCAGTTATTGTATTGTTCATCTCTGTTTGTTCTTTAATTCTTCTAGGTCTTTGTTAAACATTTCTTGCATCTTCTCGCTAGTTGCCTCCATTCTTTTTCCGAGGTCCAGGATCATCTTCACTCTCATTATTCTGAATTTTTTTTCTGGAAGATTGCCTAGCTCCACTTCATTTAGTTGGTTTTCTGGGGTTTTGTCTTGTTACTTCTTCTGGGACATAGTCCTCTGCCTTTTCATTTCATCTGTCTTTCTGTGATTGTGGTTTTTGTTCTGCAGGCTGCAGGATTGTAGTTCTCCTTGCTTCTGCTGCCTGCTGTCTGGTCGATGAGGCTATCTAAGAGGCTTCTGTAGTGTCACTTTGTTTTTGCTGTTGAGGAGTGCCCCATTGTGTGATTACGGCACTGTTGGTGTATCCCTTCTCCTGTTGATAGACATTCCATGATTTTTGAGTCTCTACAGCTGCTCTTATCGTGCTGTGTAAAAGTCCTTTAGTGAACACGTGTTTTTCCTTTTGGGTAAATAGTTTGAATTAGAATTTGCAGGGTTCTAGGGTGGGTGTGTGTTTACAGTTTCCCAAGGTGGTTGTGCCATTTACATCTGAACCAGTGTGTATGAGAGTTCTAGCCATTTCTTGACCTCATCAACATGAGGCGTGTCAGTCTTTTTAAAAGCTTTAGCTATTCTGCGGGTAGGGTGGGGTGTTAATTTGTATGTGCTTATTGGCCATTCATAGCTTCTTTTGTTGCTTTCATTGTCATAATAGTTTTCAATTTAAAAACTTACACTGATAAAATTGGATGAAGTGAGTGTATTAACAATGTTTTTGAAAATATACCTACTTGATTAAATTGAAAAAAATTAGAGTAAATCATAAATGTAATGATTTTAGTTGCAAGTATCATTCTTTGTGTACCTTGTTATTTTCCAGATACTATGCTGTGTACTTTCCTTTCATTTTTTTTTAACCTTGTGAGCCATGTTGATGTTGACAAAAAATTAATCAGTCGATCTAAGAAAGAGATACAAAATTTTATTCAAGCCAAATTGAGGATTATAACCCAGGAACAGAATCTCAGAAAGCTCTGAGAATTACTGCGTTCGTTACAGGTCAAGGCTCAGTTATGTAAGTTTTTTGAGACAGAGGGCTGTACGTTAAATGATGTATTATTGACAGTTTACACAATCCAGATCTAAGCATCATCATGGCCTCTTTTTTTTTTTTTAAGACTTTATTTATTTTTGGCTGTGTTGGGTCTTCGTTGCTTCGTGTGGGCTTTCTCTAGTTGTGAGCAGTGGCTACTCTTCGTTGCAGTGTGCGGGCTTCTCATTGCCGTGGCTTCTCATTGTGGAGCATGGGCTCTAGGAGTACGGGCTTCAGTAGTTGTGGCTCGCAGGCTCTAAGAGCTCAGGCTCGGTAGTTGTGGCCACACGGGTTTAGTTGCTCCGTGGCATGTGGGATCTTCCCAGACCAGGGCTCAAACCCGTGTCTCCCGCATTGGCAGGCGGATTCTCAACCACTGCGCCACCAGGGAAGCCCCATCATGGCCTCTTACAAGAGGAAGAAGGAGGGTTTTCTTTGAGGGTGTTGTCTTGTTGATGCTAGGAGAATGTTGCTGTTTACGGTTGAGCAGGTATTTTTGCTGATAGGGAAGGCTGATCGATGCATAATGCAGGTAAACAATGTACAGTAGGGGGCAGAGAGGAGGCCAAAGGACAGAGAAAGTTTTTCTATGTGTAAATTTTTCTTTTCTTGCCAGGAAATGTGAATTGTTTTTCACATTGAGTGGAAAAAATTGTCTTAAAATTCCATTTTATAAGCGTGGACATAGATACCGCAGAAGTTTAGTGATTTGCTAAGGTGTCATGACTAGTGAATGACAGTCAGTGGTTTGTATCTTTTCCACTCATAAGGTTGCCATGTCTTCTGTGTTGAATATTCTGCGATGCCCATTTGTTCTGTTGCTTTGGGGAAGTCTGTCATATGGAAAGGGAATCACTTTTTTTTTTTTTAAACAATTTCCTATTGTTGACCATTTAGGTTTTAGATAGTTTTACTATTATAAATAATTTTTAATTACATTCTTGAAGATTATAAGTCATTGGGTATAAGAATGGTTATTAGGAAGAAGTTCTAGAAATGAAGTTGGGTCAAAAGCACACACATTTTCAAGCTGTCTGGTCTGTGTCCTTCTTATTCTGAAGAGTAGGTGGCACAGTTCCAGTCCAGCCCCTTAGACATGGTCCTTGTCCCCACACCCCTCAGAATGGGGAAGACTTTGTGTTTAGACTTGTTCTGGCTTTTGCCATTAAAAAATAAAGCCCAGTAGGAAAGAACTTGCGTGCTTTTTCACAGTAAATTTGATTACTAGAACAATGCTTAGTGTATAATAGGTCCTCAGGAATATTGGTTGCATTTGACTGGCAAAAGATACATCCTTTAAAAGTTTTTTAAAATAATAACATTATTGAGATCTAATTCATCTACTGTAAAATTCAGTCTCTTAAAGTGTATGATTTAGTGATTTTTTTTTTTTTGTATATTCACAGAGTTGTGCAACCACCATCACCACTACCTAATTTCAGAACACTTTCACTCCAAAAAGAAACCCTGTGCCCCTTAACAGTCACTCCGCATCCCCCACTCCTCCCAGCCGTTGACAACCGCTAATCTACTTTCTGTTTCTAAAGATGTCCCTGTTCTGGACATTTCATATAAGTGGATTTGTACAGTATGTGGCCTTTTGTGTCTGGCGTTTTCCACTTAACGTAGTGTTTTCAAAGTTCAGCCAAGTTGTATCATTCATGTCGTACTTAATTTTTTAAAATCGCTAAACAATACTCTGTTGTATGGATACAGCACATTTTGTTTAATTCATCAGCTGATGGACATTTAGGTTGTTCTCTCTTTTAAGTTACTATGAATAATGCCGTTATAAACATCTGTGTGGTTTTTGTGTGGACATACGTTTTTATTTCTTATGGGCGTGTACCTTGGAGTGGAGTCGCGAATTTTACGGTAACTCTATGTTTAATGTTTCAAGGTATAGCCAGACTGTTTTCTTAAGTGGCTGTACCATTTTACATTCCCAGTAGCAATGTATGACAGTTCCAGTTTCTCTGTATCTTTGCAAATGCTTGCTACTGTTCATCTTTTTTATTATACTGTCCTAGGAGATGTGAATTTCCCTGATGACTAATGAAGTTGAGCATCTTTTCATGTGTTCATTACCATTTGTATATCTTCTTTGAAGATGTGTCTGTTCAGATTTTTTGTTTATTTTAAAATTGGGTCATTTATCTTTTAATTGTTGAGTTGTCAGAATTCTTTCTGTATTTGTATGTCTTATATCAGATACAAGATTTGGTAATGTATCCTCCCATTCTGTAGGTTATTGCTTCATGTTTACAAAGCAGGTAGACTCTGCCTAGGTGATCACATTGGGTGTTGTGAGAGCCAGAAGCAGGGGTAAAGGTTTTAGGAACTTCACAGAAGGATGCTGGAGACCATTAGCACTGGCAGCCTGGACACGGGGTTTGTAGGACAAATCGTCTGTTTAGAAACTGAGCAACTGAGTGGCGTGATTTCCAGTGGGTGGGTGTGGGCCACTGTCACCAGGTGTGTGAGTCAGCACACAGCTAGGCTGTGGGATCAGGGCTCAGCCCATGGTGCCTTCATACCTGCTACTGAGATAACCGGTAACCAGTTTCTGTTTCATGAATTACAGGATATTGAAGCCAAAAAAGAAGCACAGAAGGAAAAAGAAATTGATGAACAGGAAGCGAATGCCTCGACATTTCATAGAAGTAGGACTCCACTGGATAAAGATCTTATTAATACGGGAATCTATGAATCTTCTGGAAAACAGTGCTTGCCTCTGGTTCAGCTCATACAACAGCTTCTTAGGTAAATAGCATTAGACATATTTTAATTAGGAGGATTATTGGTTTTCATATTAAGATAGTGAGATCGAGCACTAGGGTCTCAAAAATGTGTTTAGTTGTTGATGAAGTACTTTGAAAATTACCTAGGATAGACTTTAGAACAGATTCTTAAATGTAGGTGAGAGGAGAGGTTAGAATGTATGAAGTAGAACTGGAGATTCTAAAAGTTTTCACACAAGAGAAAATTGGAGTGTGTGATAAACCTAGGATGAGGTTCTTAGCCTCGTTAGTAAGCAGGTAGATACAAATGAAAATCATCATGGTAAGATTGTTTTTTTTAAACTGGTTGTGTCCTTGCCTCATTCTATATATCATAGATTTATATCTATTAGTTTCTAAGACAACTTTCAAAAGCTGAAGTAAGTAAGAATGGTGAGCGTTATTGTCAAAGGACTGATCAGAAGGAGGTAAGAATCAGAGTCAGAATATACGCAGAGACTCACCTTGCTAAGGGCTGAAGTAGTCAGTCACTGTTTGCTAAAGAATATCAGCCTGCGTTGCGGTGTCCTTCAGAAAGAGCAAAAAAGCCGGGTGGTTTCTGAAAGGCATTTGTTAGACAAGGAAAAATGATTGCTCCTTTATGTAACACAGCTCCGCTCTGTGTAAACCTGGCTCCTGGTTTATTGTTTATACAGAGAGGAAAGAGGGCCTGGTGGGTTGGCTTAGGTAACTAAGTCCAGGGCATTGGTGGGCGGTGTACTGGCGTGGGGTGGCCTGCCCTTCACACCTGGAAACACCAGAATTTGCTGGGCTTTTAAAAGAGGAAGTTTTAGAGCTAGTTCCTGACATATATTTTAGTAAATGCTAATAAAAAACCCCTTGTTTCCTATTTTTTATAATGTGGTGATGATTTTTAAAATCAGTATTCACGCATTCTGATCTTCACTATAACAGTCTGAAATAAAGTGAATTAAGTCCGTGCAGCTGTGGCAGTGACAAGAGCTTGGGAATTGTTCCTAGAAAATTGCAGTTGCGCCTGCTTGTCTAAAGCTGGCCACTGACACCTGCCCAGCATGGTAACTGTGGCAGTAGCAGCAAGAACAGTGTTTATCTTGCAGAGTTAATCGAGGGTCAAGTGAGAAAATGCACATTGAGTGTTTTGGAGTGAAAAGGTAAAGGTCTCTGGAGAAGTTTTAAAGCAAAAGCAGTATCTCAAGGTGTGATTTTCTGTGTTCTTGACCGCCCCTTCCTTTGCCGAGGAGGCTGTGTCTGGGCCCGCTGGTGTCACCGGCAGAGAGCCAGTGCTGGGTTCTCTGACCTCGGTCCTGTCTTACTTAGGTTACTGTTCCCATGAGGGGCCAGCTCTCCTGCTTGTTCAGACTACTTGTTCCCTTGGTGTGTAGAGACCTGTCCATCTTAGCCTACCTACCCCTGTGCTGTTCAGTCTGGCAGTCATTTGCCACGTTTGCCTGTGGGTGTCCAGTGTAGCTGAGACACTGAGCTTTTATTTTTTATTAAAATTAAAATTAAAAAACTTAGACATGATTCAGCTATTAGAAAACTTGTAATTTTGTTTGGAATAACTTGGCCATATGAATTTACCTTTTCAGCTCTGCATTTTTATGAGACTTAAGTGCAGATCAAGTATTTGCAGTGAAAATTTAGTTATCTGAATTGAGATGTGCTATATGTACAAAATACACAGTGGCTTTTGAAGACTTTGTGTCTTCAAAAAACTAATATAAATATCTCAATGCTTTTTCTTATTGGTTTTATGTTGAAATGATAATATTTTAAATATATTGGGATAAGTACATTATTAATAATGATTTTACATGTTCTTTTTATCTTTATTTATGTGACTGGTAGACATTTTAAAGTACACATGTGACTCCCTGGCAGTACTTTTCCGTTGGACAGTGCTCTCTAGCCCATCCTCGCACATTGTCTTCTGAACTTTCCTCTTTACTTTTGGTTCCTTTGGCATGCAGGGAGGAGTTGGTTCCACAGCAGATATATAATGAAAATGTACCTGTTTGGAAAATACAAAACAAAAACTGAAACATGGAGTAAATAGTACCTTAAAAAATTTTGGAAAATAGAAAAAGAAAAATGCATGTACAACCCTCTCACTAACAGAATGCCTATGCTCCAGGGTCCTTTCATAAGCATAGATGATGTGCCCCTCCCCTTGCAGAGATAAACTTTAACATTTATTTCTTACCTTAAGTCTGTGACTAAAGGAGACTCAGTGTATGGAGTCTAAATACCTCTTGGCTGATGCAGTTGTTGAAAAATAGTCTAAAGAGTTACATTTTGGAGATTTTGGAGACATTTCCTATATTTTATTCTTTGGAAGACAGGTTGGAAAAACTGCAGCTTCCCAAAAGTAAGCCATGAAACAGATTTCAGAGTAACTCTTATGCTGGCAAAGAACCACAGAAAACCATTTATATTTGGCAATAGAGAGCTGTGAAGATGTTTAAATTAATGAACTCTATCAGAATTATACACTTTGATTATGATTCTGAATTTTATATTAGGGAAATAAGTTAACATTTGTATTGTATTTTATTACTGTCTTTTGCTCCATCATGTATGGCATAAAACCCAGATTCCAGACCTTTTCTTCTATTGTGATATGGTTATCAGGTCAGGTTATCAGGTCGTGGAGCAGAAAGGTGAGGTGGACCGCAGGTGAGGCCCTGAGCATCCACCTGCGTTTTGTGTGGCTGGGAGTGCTGAGCACAAGCCAGGGGTCCCTACTGCTCTTTCTTCTCAACTCTGTGGACGTGAGTTGATGTGTGTCTTCTGCTCCTGTCCTCACTCCACTGCTGTAGTGGATGAACCCTGGGGGCTGGTGCGATTGACAGAGGTTCTCCTCAAACCTGCTGTTACGTTAGAAATCAAAGAAGTGGAGCAGAATCCTCTTCCGTGGCCTGGTGTTGTGCAGAGGCTCCGGACTTGCCTCCCCAGTGACAGTGCCCAGCTGTCAGCCGCTGGCTCTCAGCATTCTGGCTGGGTTGGGGCTGCTGTGGTGGAGCTACACTGACAGAAGTTCCAGGCTCTGCTTCGGCTCTTTTTTTTTTTTTTTTTTTTTTTTGCGGTACGCGGGCCTCTCACTGCTGTGGCCTCTCCCGTGGCGGAGCACAGGCTCTGGACGTGCAGGCTCAGCGGCCATGGCTCACGGGTCCAGCCGCTCCGCTGTATGTGGGATCCTCCCGGACCGGGGCACGAACCCGTATCCCCTGCACCGGCAGGTGGACTCTCAACCACTGCGCCACCCGGGAAGCCATCTACTTCGGCTCTTTAACTTCACTAACTTCCTTCCTTCTGTCTTCAGTATCACAGATCAGACCTTCTTCACCTGGCGCCGAGACTGTCCCTGGGTGGCAGGGTCTTATCTGGTGTTCCCTGTGCCCTCTAAAATCTGCTTTCTCACTGACTTTAGTTACCTTTCTCAGACACAAACAGGATGTCACTTTCCTTTCAAAACTGGTGGCTCAGCATTGCAGAATCTAGTGCCAGCAGCCTGGCACTCCATCACCTACAGTGTCCACTGTGTCCACTCCCCTTCCTTGTTTTGACCTCTGTGCCCAGGTTACTTTGCATTCTGCTCATGGAAACAGAACACTTACTACTCTTCTACTTGTACTTTCTTTTCTCCCCATTTACTTACTGATGGTTCATGGCTCAAGTTGGATCCTGCAGTTGGAATTGGATCCTCTGCTCCTTTCCTTGCTGCCGTGTTCTTTGAGCATCTCTTACTCTGACCTGGTTTATTTGTGCCCACTTTGGTCTTCCTTCCTGTAGTTTCTGAGCCCTGGGTATCCCCCCACATGGCCCACCCGGGTGTTTACTTGATTAAGTCTGAAGGCACACTTGTGAGGCAGATGCAGAAATGCTAGTGGGTCTTGTCTTTAAGGATAGTGTCACATTTATATTTGAAATGCAGGTTTGGACAAAAAATAATAACAGTTACTTTTCCTTCCAAAGGTTTGTACAGGGGTTTTCTATCATTTTGGACTGTTCCATGCAACTCTTAGGAGCACATCTATAAAGCAAAGGGTATCATTCTACCTCTTGTGTCTTTCGTGTACCTCTGCTCAGTTTTGAATGAGGTGTGCTTATTGCAGATACAGCTGACGCACATGTGGGGAAGGAAGCCAGCTGCAGGTCACTTGGGTGTATGATCTTTATTTCTGATTTTAGTTTATGTTGTGATTTTTTTTTTTTTACAACCCCTCTCCCCCTTTAAAAACAAGCATAACTTGTTTAATTTTGCAATCCTCTTTCTCCTGCATAGAAACATTGCTTCTCAGACAGTAGCCAGATTGAAAGATGTTGCCCGTCGGATATCATCATGTCTAGACTTTGAGCAACATGGTCATGAGAGATCTGCTTCATTGGATTTGTTGCTGCGTTTTCAGCGCTTACTTATCAGTAAACTTTATCCAGGAGAAAATATTGGTCAGACTTCAGATATTTCTAGTAAGTTACTTAAAATGTTAAAGTGTCTTGTGTGTATTTTGGCTTTTTTATTTAGGCTTCTTGACATGCCTATTCTGCATGGCCCAGATGTGTAGTTCTTATACTGTTAGATGCACCAATTTTGGGGGATTTCATTTTTCATCCACTTTTTTTGGACAGATATTTCTATATTAGACTCATCAATATTTTTTATTTCATTGTGTTAACATTTAAATTCCTTAGACATGAGAAATAGCATCCTTTATGTTCAGGTCAGTCTTACAGAAGATTTATCAGACTTATTCAACGGGTTAGTTGTGGACTGTTAGAGATTGACATAATGTGGGGACGAAATAGTGACCTAATGTTTGTATGTCACCCTGGTAAGCTAGATGGGTGTAGTAGGAGGAATGCATTATTGTTGAAGGAAGACTGAATCTCAGTTATAGCTCTGGTTTATTAGCTGTTGGACATGGGACTAAGTCTCCTGGGGGCTGTAGATTGCTCACCTACAGAGTTAGGTTAAGAAGACTTGAGGGTGCCTGTGAGAATGAAAATAGGATGATACATAAGTGCTCAGTTCTGTGTACAACGTAGAGTAGAGCGCTTTCCACAAACTCCAAAAGGAGTGCCTGGCTCTTTATAAGGTAGTTTTCTCTGTCAGTGATGGAAAGGTTTGCTACTTTTGTTAATTTTTTTTTTTTTTTTTTTTGCGGTATGCGGGCCTCTCACTGTTGTGGCCTCCCCCGTTGCGGAGCACAGGCTCCGGACGTGCAGGCTCAGCGGCCATGGCTCATGGGCCCAGCCGCTTCGCGGCATGTGGGATCTTCCCGGACCGGGACACGAACCCGTGTCCCCTGCATCGGCAGGCGGACTCTCAACTACTCCGCCACCAGGGAAGCCCTGTTAATATTTTTATAGCCAGTATAGTCTAAAACAATTTTGTTACTTCCTGAAAATCGTTAGGCACTTGTAGAGGATGGAAAACTTCAGGTTGAAATTGGTGAACCATTTCAGTCTGAAAGAGGTGACCATCTCAATGTCATAAAGTTACAAGAACTAAAAAGCTTTTAAGAGCCATGTAGGAGGAAAAGTTGAAGATTTTTTTTTTTAATATTTATTTATTTGGCTGTGCTGGGTCTTAGTTGCAGCACGCAGGATCTTCGCTGCCACGTGTGGGATCTAGTTCCCTGACCAGGGATTGAACCAGGGCCTCCTGCATTGGGATTGTGGAGTCTTAACCACAGGACCGCCAGGAAAGCTCCAAAAAGTTGATTTTTATGATTGAAAAATGCCTAACTTTGTTCACTGGCAGTAATTTTCGGGCATTAAGTCTTGGACTTAGAAAACATGTATATTGGATATAAGGTTTTAGAACTCTAGGTTATGACTTTAGTATTTTTACTTGAAGTTTTTAGATACTATATAGTGCAGTGTATAAAAATCAGTATATCCAAATTCAGTTTCTCAAATTATGTGATATAAAAGGAGCCAAGGACTAAATAAGTAAGATTAACCGCTCCCGTTTGAGAAAATTATTATAGGTAAAAAATGTATAGATGAGAGTAGAATAGTGGAACGATGAAGTTTATTTACAAAGTAAATTTTAATAGTGCAAATGAAATTGTGTAAATCTTCCCTTCAGGTCCTGAACTAATGGGGGTTGGTTCCTTGCTGAAGAAGTACACAGCCCTTTTGTGCACACACATTGGAGATATACTGCCCGTGGCAGCCAGCATTGCTTCCACTAGCTGGAGGCATTTTGCAGAGGTGGCCTGCATTGTGGAAGGGGACTTCACTGGTACTTACCTTGTTTCCTAAATGTGGGCATGTATTTATTTTCTGAGATTGATGAGATTTAAAATTTATCATTTTGTGGTAAACCTGCATGCCTTTACCCCATACATCTTCTAGTCCTGTAGCCCTTTCTCCTTTCGTGTTTTTAGTTAGTGACAGTTCTGTGGTTGAGCAACCTGGTATGGGAGTCACGTCACTGTATCATATACAGTGATACATATAATTGGTGATTTAGAGTCATACGACCGTTACTAACACTTCAATAATGAGGTTAATGGTAATGTCTAATTTTATTTCAGCATCATAAGAATTAGTTGCCCCTTTTAGGACCTTAATAAATTCCTATATTGCTTAATATTTTTTCAAGTTAATTCTGTGACAGAGTATTGAGGGCCTTTTTTCTGATAATAAGCTTAGTGGCAAACACTTGTTTTCTCAATAAAAGACCCCAGTTAATACTTTTGTGTTGAAACACAGTGTTTTTGAAAAGTATTCTTATAACTCAGAGGCTTCTGTTTGATACCTATATTTGTTTCTTTCAGAATGAAAGATAAAATAATCCTGTAGAAATATGCTAAAGGACGAGCATTCCTTATTTTGTGATTTATCAGAATTTAAACATAGCACAAGCTTACAGAATGGTTTTATAGGATGAACACTTTTGTTTAAATCTTACGCCTTTTTTTTTTTCTTTTTAAATGTAGGTATTCTCCTTCCAGAACTAGTAGTTTCTGTAGTGCTTCTGCTCAGTAAAAATGCTGGTCTCATGCAGGAGGCTGGAGCTGTCCCTCTGCTGGGTGGCCTGTTAGAACATCTGGATCGGTTCAACCACCTGGCACCAGGAAAGGAAAGGGACGACCATGAAGAGTTAGCCTGGCCCGGCATCATGGGTATGGCATCTTAACTTAAAGACTTTCACTGAGGAAAGTTTTGTCCTAGTCTATTCTGTTCTTGCCTTTTCATTTGAAAGACTATTTAACAAAGGAAGACCAGTTATTGCCATTTTCACTGATGGTAGTGTAAATGGAAAACAAAGATAATCCAAATCAGAACAGATTTGGGTTATATTTAAGGAAAATTTTTCTGTTAGAAATGGTTGTTACATCCCAAATTGGATTATTTTAGAACATTCTGGAAAACCCTTTCTTGGAAATTGTCTCCAGAAGGTACTGTTGAGGTGGTTAGATATGGTCCCACTTTGGAGGCAGACATTAATATGGGAGGACTTTCTTAAACTCATTGGTGTTATGTGACATGAGTTACGGAGTTCCCATAGTCAGCTGAGCACTTCCCATCCGTACTGTCTCTAGTGCTTACCAAATTGGAACGAAACTTGTCTTCTCAAAGTTTTGAATTTTGATGCTTTTGAATCTAAGTATTATGACTTCCTGAACTCACAGAATTAATTGAAGTTGTGGTTCAACTTGCATTTTATAGGAAAGCTCAAGCAAGGTAGGCCTTTTCTTATGCCATTGTAGATTGTCATTTCTATAACATAGGAGCTTAAAACGAAAAGTAACAGTTGTCCTGAGGAAAATAACCGACCTTAGGATATTGAGCATAATTTTTTATTTTTTAGTATAGCTAATATTTTCAACACGATTCATCTACTGTTGTGAACTTAAATGGTCATTTGTGACTTTTGTCTGTTTACTGTATATGGTTGAAGGCATATAACTTGATCAGCAGTTCAAACATACTCATTGTAAAACCTTTTTTTATTGTGAAGTATAACATGTACACAAAAGTACCGAAAGCAGCTTTGGGACTGATCACAGGGGAAGCTGTTCATTAAGCAGGACCCTCCCAAACACTGTCTCTGTCTCCCTGAAAGATTTCCCTCTCTGGGCTTGTGTGCTTGCCGCTCCCCTGCTTCTCTTGATCATTTTATCAGATAGACATGTGCCCCATAACAACTTAGTTGTTTAAACATCCTCATGTCTTTTGCTTGGTGGTTTGTAAGGCGTGTTTTAGTACAGAATGCCAGGTTTCCACAGTGATTGTGCCTCATCTCTACAAAGTGTGGCAGTTCTCCCTGTCCCTCCTCTGTGCCAAGAGATCGCATGCCATTTTTTTCCATATGCATTTTGTCCGTAGGATTGTTGTGCCAGCACGCTTGGGTGAAAGGACCGTTGTGGTTTCTCCTCTAGAGTGCCACTTTTGTCTGAATCAGGTGACTCTCTGCCCGTGTCTGCTTCTGAGCACAGAGCTTTGCCCCGGAAATATTGCACTTGCTGGCACCTCTAGTGCACTGTGGAATAGAAATGGTGATAATGGGCATCCTTGTCTTGTTCCTAAGAGCAGAGGGAAAACTTCCCAGAGTTCACACATGAAGTATGATGTTTGCTGTAGGACTTTCTTTGTAGATACCTTAAAATATTAAGTATGTTTCCTTCTGTTTCTGCTTTGTGATGAGTCTTTAATGGTGAATGGATTTTTAAAATTATTTATTTATATTTTATTTATTTATTTTTGGCTGTGTTGGGTCTTTGTTGCTGTGTGTGGGCTTTCTCTAGTTGCGGCGAGGAGGGACTACTCTTCGTTGTGGTGCGCGGGCTTCTCATTGCGGTGGCTTCTCTTGTTGTGGAGAATGGGCTCTAGGCGTGCGGGCTTCGGTAGTTGCAGCACGTGGGCTCAGTAGTTGTGGCTCATGGGCTTTAGAGCGCAGACTCAGTAGTTGTGGTGCATGGGCTTAGTTGCTCCCTGGCATGTGGGATCTTCCTGCACCAGGGATTGAATCCGTGTCCCCTGCATTGGCAGGTGGATTCTTAACCACTGTGCCACCAGGGAAGTCCCGTGAATGGATATTAAGTTTCATCAAATACTTTTTCTGCAACTCTTGATGATTATAGAGTTTTTTTCCATCCATGTTGTCGCAAATGGCAAAATTTCATTCTTTTTTATGGCTGAGTAGTATTCCATCACATATATTTGGTATATATATATATATATATATATGTATATATGGTGTATATATGTGTGTGTGTGTGTGTGTATACACACACATATACAAACCACACCTTTTTTATCCATTCATCTGTTGATGGATACTTGACTGTTTTCACCTTTTGGCTGTTGTGAATAATGCTGCTGTGAATATGACTGTGTAGATGTCTGAGTCCCTGCTTTCACTTCTTTTGGATATATAGCCAAAAGTGGGATTGCTGAATCATATGATAATTCCATGTTTAATTTCTTAAGGAATTGCCATACTGTTTTCCACAGTAGCTGAACCATTTTATATTTCCGCAGGCAGTGCACAAGGAAGGGTTCTAATTTCTCCACCTCTTTGCCAACACTTGTTGTCTGTTTTTTAAATAATAGCCATCCTGTTTGGATGAAGTGGTATTACATTGTAGTTTTGATTTGGTTTTCCCTAATGATTAGTGGTGTTGTGCATCTGTTTATGTGCCTGTTGACTATGTGCATATCTTTGGAGAAATGTCTTTTCAAGTCTTTTTCCAACATTTGTTTTTTTGCCATCCTGTGTGATCTTAGTTCCCTGACCAGGGATTGAACCTGTGCCCCCCTGCAGTGGAAGTGCAGAGTCCTAACCACTGGACCACCAGGGAATCCCTCTTTTTCCTACTTTTGAGCCAGATTTTTTGTTGTTATTGTAGAGCTGTAGGAGTTTCTTACGTATTCTGGATATATATGATTTGCAAATATTTTTCTCTCATTCTGTGGGTTGCTTTTTCATTCTGTTGATAGTGTACTTTGATTTTTTTTTTGATGAAGGTTGCCTGTGCATTTAGTGTCTTGTCTAAAAATATCATTGCCAAATCCAGTGTCATTAAGCTTTCCTCCTATGTTTTCTTCTAAGATACACACACACACACACACACACGCACACACACACACACACAGAGGTTTTTTTTTTTTTTTTGGCTGCGCCGTTCAGCATGTGGGATCTTAGTTCCCCGACCAGGGATCAAACCCGCGCCCCTTGCCTTGGAAATGCGGAGTCTCAACCACTGGACTGCCAGGGAAGTCCAAGAGTTTTCTGTTTTATAGTTTTAGCTCCTATGTTTAGGTCTTTAATCTATTTTGAGTTAATTTTTGTGTATGGTGAAAGGTAGGGGTCCAACTTGATTCATTTGCAATTGAATATTCAGTTTTCCCAGCACCATTTATTTCTAAAGACTGTCCTTTTTTCCCCACTGAATGGTCTTGCCACCCTTGTCAAAAAAATCATTTGACTATATATTGTGAGGATTTATTTCTGGGCTCTCTATTCTGTTGATCCAAATGTCTGTCATTACGCTGATACCACACTGTTCTTTCTTTCTTTCTTTTTCTTCTTTCTTAGGGTTTAATCTGACATTTTTCTAACTTTCTGAGAAGTGATAATTGTTAGCATACTGATGTTTTTGTAATATGTTTATTTTGAAAGTTTTCTAACAGAGATAAAAGAGAGAATAATAAAATGAATGTAGAATAAAAAGTATTCACAATCCTGGGGACTTTCCTGGCATTTCAGTGGTTAGGACTCTGAGCTGCCACTGCAGGGGACACGGGTCCCATTCCCCGTTGGGAACTAAGATCCCACATGCTGCGTGGTGTGGCCAAAAAAAAAAAAAAAGCTCACATTCCCGAAGCATTCCTACACTTTCTATCTGATTGATTGATTGTATTATTTTAAAGCATATTTCTGTCTTTAAAACATTTTCACACACTTCACCTGTTAATGATAAGAACTTTTTTGGGAGAATAAAACCACAATCTCATTATCCTAAGATTAACAGTGATTGATCAATCTTTTTATTAGTGGTTATTTTGAGTCAGGATCTAAACAAGTTCTGTACGTTGCAGTTGGGTGATACATACTTGAGTCTCTTTTTCCCCAACAGCTATTTCCAGGCTCTCCTCTCCCTCTCTTTTGTCATACTGTTTATTTTTCAAAGAAGTAGGACATTTGTTCTGAGAATTTCACATTTTCTGAACTTGATTGATTGCATTTTCTTCTTCAAATCTTAACATCTTCTGTCAGTTACATTTTCTGTAAACTGCTGATAATATGTATAGGCTTAATGAGATTCGGATTCAGTTTTGATGGGTCAGAGTGTGTGTGCTTTTTGTTTCATCGGCTCAGAGGCCTGTGATGGTGGGCGGCCCCACCTTCACTTCTGTTCACATGGACCAGGGAGTTCATGTATAACGTGTCCTCTGTGCAGTCCCCCAGCAACCTTGCCCTCAGCTCTTTGGTAGCATAAGATACAGTTTGCACAGGGAGGATGTGATCCTGGCTTGATTCACCACCACCCCACCCCTCGTTAACCATTTTTTGTAATATTAAGTTGGAGTCCTGATGCTTCCAAAGGTGACCCATGAGGTTTTCTTTTTTTTTTGAGTATCATTATGAACTCATTGAATTTTATTGATTTTATGTTTGTTAACTTTTTAGCTTTTCTTTTTTCCTAATATATACATTTAAAGGTAGAAATGCCCTCAAACATACATTTAACTGTATGTCACAAGTGTTGATCTGTAGTATTTTCATCATTGTTCATTTCAGTTGTCTGATTTCCGTAGTCATTTTTTTCTGGGACTTTATGAAATATATTTTATAATTTTCAAATATGTAGAGGTTTTTATTTATTTTTGGTTACCTGTTTCTGCTATTCATTCGTTTGTTTGTTTATTTATTTATTTATTTTTGGCCGTACCACACGGCTTGAGAGATTGAACCTAGGCCCTCGGCAGTGAAAGCATGGAGTCCTAACCACTGGGCCCCCAGGGAATTCCGTTACCTATTTCTAACTTAACTGCATTGTAGTCAGTGTCCCTGCTGTGTAACTTGGCTTATTTGAAATCTTTTGAGATTTGCTCTAATGCTTGGTATATGGCCAGACTTGCTATTCGTGCTGTTCATGTGGTGTTTTTGTTTTTAAATCATTCTGTATCCTTGCTGAATTTTTGTTTGTGGTGACAGTTATAGGAAGAGGTATGTTAATTTCTCATTGTGTTTGTGGATTCGTCTATTTCACCTTGTAGTTCTTTCACACAGTTTGTACTAGTCATGTTATCTATTGATCTATTGATTCATTGATTTTGGTTTCTGTATACACAGAGTCATTTTTTACAGGTCAGAACTGTAGAAATAATGAGGAAGTGACGCTTATACGCAAAGCTGATTTGGAGAACCATAATAAAGATGGAGGCTTCTGGACTGTGATTGATGGGAAAGTGTATGATATAAAGGACTTCCAGACGCAGTCATTAACAGGAAATAGTATTCTTGGTAAGGCCTCGCTTTTTACTTCATGGTTAGTAGTTTCAGATGTGTTATTTTAAGCAGAGCATTTGGTTTAAAGTAATAAATTTAGTACTGCTCCAGCACCCATACATTTCAGCTTGTCAATGACTTTGGGGTCTGTCCTGTCACAGCAAATTCAGGCACATATGCAAAATTTCTTATCATTATGCATTTTTTGTTCCAACACTTGTTGGAACTTGTTCCAAGTTCTGAGTTGACCCAGACAGCCCTGGCAGAGGATGAGAGATCACATTACTTTGGTAACCCTCACTTTGGAGTTAACCTGCCTAATCTATTTCCTACTTGCCATTTCTACTGTAAATGCCTAGGCAAACTGTACTGAAGTCATGTTGCTTTTGTTTGTTATGTTTCAGCTCAGTTTGTAGGGGAAGACCCAGTGGTAGCTTTGGAAGCTGCTTTGCAGTTTGAAGACACACGGGAATCAATGCATGCCTTCTGTGTTGGCCAGTATCTGGAGGTGAGGCTGTGTGCAGTGAGCACCCAGGTGGACTTCAGTGGAGACTCTCTCTGGATATTTCTGAGAAGTGGTTTTTACCCTGAAATATTGCTCGTTGGATCTTTTGGGGGAGGGGGTCATTATTAAGTGATAAACACAAAGATCTTTTAGAGATTTTTTTTCATAAATCAATTTACATTTATTCATGTAGTTTATGATGTATTAGCCTTGAAAAATTATTTTAAAATTGTTAATTTGTAAGAAACGTAGACCTTGTTCCACACAAAAAAGAGGTTAACTTTTTGTCTTTATGATTTTATTGTAATCCTATGTAGAAATTCGGAAGGACTTACCATCTTGAGATGTATATTTTTGGGGAGGAACTATTTAGTAGCATAATTTTTTAGAATAGAAATATGTCCATTCTATATATTCATTAGCATTGGGATTGGCTTTCCAGATATGGATACAGAGGTAATAAAATTTATTAAGTTATGCCTCAACGGTAATGTTTGCAGCATTTTATGAAGGGAAAAATTAACTTTGTTTATAAATTGTCATGTGGCTGGCAACATTTAAGATTATTTTCATTAGATCCTTTTCTTTTCTAACTTCTGTTTGATTCCCTAAGGAATTTTCTAGCCAAGTGGTTTATTCTTGCTTTGGATTTTCTACCAGATTTATGCATATACTGTTTGCTTTATATCTTCTGTTATTTTGGTAGCAGCCTGATCTCACTGTTATAGGATATAGTCTTTAATTATGGCAGTATGTCTTGTTTAAGGTTAAAGCTGTTGGTCTTGGTTTAATGTTAATTAATGCTGTTTTCTCATACTACTAATCTCATCATACTAATGTTGAAATTTATCTTTTGCAGCCTGACCAAGAAATTGTTACCATACCAGATTTGGGAAGTCTGTCTTCACCTCTTATAGACACTGAAAGAAATCTGGGCCTACTCCTTGGGTTACACGCTTCCTATTTAGCTATGAGCACACCGCTATCTCCTGTTGAGGTCGAATGCACCAGTAAGAAAAATTTTGTTTTCTGCTAACAGATTAGCAGGTTATTTTAGCTGAGCTGTAAGTGCTACTGAGAATAGAACAGGAAGAATCAACACAGTTATTGGTGAGGACAAATAAGGATTGTGAGACTAAACCAGTTAATAGAAATAGCTGTGAGCGGCTTTCATTTGTGCTCACGATCTGTGTGGCAGCACAGGAAGCTAACAGGTATGTAGGAATGTTGGGCCTGTGCGTGGTCTCACTTCTGCATCCTCTAACAGATCGGCTCAACTCGACTGACATCTCCCTGTGTGCCTAGAAATCCACGTGATGTGGATTGGCTGTTCCTCTTAGGAATGCTGTTCTGTTTGAGCATTGCGTTTTTACCAGACTCAAATCCAGTACATTTTGGGATGGCAGCCTTTGTAACCACCTAAAGTATTACATTTTCTCCCTATCCCATATGATAGGTTTAAATATCTCTTCACATATTTTTGCATTTTTCCATCTGTCTTTCACTGACTAGCCAACAAGCATCTATCGAGTAATTTCTCATGTGAATTACCATGTTAGTCTCTAACATGGGTGTAGTAGGTGTAGAATTAGGTGCACCTCTGCCCTCAGGTGCTTCCTGTGTGATGAGCCAGACATGGTAAACAGGTCAGGTTGGATGGTGTTAGAGGATAAAATGGAGACATTTGTAAGTGGTTTGGGAAGTGGGGATGGGGTAGAGGGAAAGACTTCATGGAGGTGGAGCCATCCTGAAATTGGAGCCCCAGCAGACTGGGTGTGTGAGGGCATCGTTGAGAAAGTCAGCTTCGAGCTGCTTGTGTATGTGTAGGGTCGGGGGAGAAGGCTAGTGGGCAGGGATGATTATGGTGCCTGCTCAGCCTGCCTTCTGGAGCACACCCTTGGTGTGTGTGCTGGGCGCTTTGCTGTCTGCAGAGCCTCGAAGACAGTGGGCTTTTCTTCCTCTGAAGACCTGTAGGGGACTTCCCTGGTGGCACAGTGGTTAAGAATCCGCCTGCCAATGCGGGGGACACGGGTTCGAGCCCTGGTCCGGGAAGATCCTACATGCCGCGGAGCAACTAAGCCCATGTGCCACAACTACTGAGCCTGTGCTCTAGAGCCCGCGAGCCACAACTGCTGAGACCGAGTGCTGTAACTACTGAAGCCCGCACACCTAGATCCCATGCTCTGCAACAGGAGAAGCCACCGCAATGAGAAACCCATGCACCGCAACGAAGAGTAGCCCCCACTCGCTGCAACTAGAGAAAGCCCACGCAGCAATGAAGACCCAGTGCAGCCAAAAATTAAAAAAAAACCCACAAAAAATAAATTTTTTTAAAAAAAAGAGACAAGAGGGAGGTCTAAATGGAGAGGTTCAGGGAGGGTCTGATCACATTTGTGTTTTAGAAGAATTAATATGGCACTTTGATGAATGCTCCTGAATGCTCTAAAATCGAAATTTCCAGTAAAAGGACATTGAGTGCATCCCAGATTTGATTGCTTGGGTTTTGGAGGAATATTTTGATAGCACAGTTATTGAAAAAAAATCTGTAGTTATGTAAAAACTGATTATTCTTTGGTGAATCTCACTCATAGCAGTTACAATGAGTATCCCTATTTGCACTAATGGGTGGCATGTTCTTATGGGGTCTGACCTGTGCCTCAACACAGGTCTCCTTTATAGCCTGCTGGATCTCAGGTTTCCATGTATCCATCCCTTACTTAACGATCTTGTGTTGTATGTTCAGTAGTCTCTTATTATTATTAATTGATTAATGCTCTAGGGAGGCGTGCTGCCCTGAGCATGTTTTTCTTCATGGAACCCTTCACACATGCTGTTCTCCTGCCTGGATGCTCAGCGTCTTGGTCTTCATCCAGATTACAGCAAATTCCTTACCGTCCCCCCGAATAGTCGGGGGCTTGTTGCTGCACGGTTGTTCCCCCCGTAGTACTTGTAGCCTGTGGTTATCCCAGTTGAAATCGGTGATTACTTGTGTAAGTGGTGCCTCAGTGCTCTTTTCCCTGTTAGAAGGCATAGCTCTAGTCTTCACATGGTTTCTGTGGACCTGGACAGCTCCATGTTTGAGCAGGTATCTGGAACAATTATATTGGGTTCTGATACCATGCTTAAGATGTGTTGAGTAACCAGAAAGTGTTACTTTTTCTCACATAGATATAGGAATTATAAGCCAATCTATGTAAATATGTTAGATGTGACTTTCATGTGAATGATCCTGAATTTCACCTCCTAAATGAAGTACTTAGTTTTCTATCTTTTTTTTTTTTTTTTTCAGTATTTATTTCTGAACAGTGCACTCAGGTTTCTTTTTAACGTTTGCATGTGCACTCTCTAGAGTGGCTTCAGTCATCCATCTTCTCTGGAGGCCTGCAGACTAGCCAGATCCACTACAGCTACAACGAGGAGAAAGATGAGGACCACTGTAGCTCTCCAGGGGGCACTCCCGCCAGCAAGTCCCGGCTCTACTCCCACAGACGGGCGCTGGGTGACCATTCCCAGGCATTCCTGCAAGCCATTGCTGACAATAACATTCAAGACCACAACGTGAAGGTGAGTGAGGCCTTCCCACACTCAGCGTCCTTTGTTTACCTTAGGACTTTGACTTGTGAACACCTTAGCACAGACTTTGGTTAGCTTAGCACAGACTTTGTTTACATATTATTTGGAGGGTTGGTTTTGAGGTAAGAGGCTGGTTCAGTTCAATGTCTGGTGAGGTTTTAGAAGCTACGGCACTTAGTTTAGAATTCATGACGATGTTGTGAGCTTGGCTCTGAAGTTACCTCCAGCTGTTTCTGTTGCAGGACTTTCTGTGTCAGATAGAAAGGTACTGTAGGCAGTGCCACTTGACCACACCCATCACCTTTCCTCCTGAGCATCCTGTGGAGGAGGTCGGCCGCTTGCTGTTATGCTGCCTCTTAAAACATGAAGATTTAGGTATGACGCTCAATGTTGTAGCTGTACTGTAGATCTTTCAACTGACATGTAGTACACATTCATTCCTACCCTGCCCTTTCTTTTAAATATCTTTTACAGGTCACGTGGCATTATCTTTAGTTTATGCAGGTACACTTGGTATTGAGCAAGTAAAGCACAGAACGTTGCCTAAATCAGTGGTGGATGTTTGTAGAGTTGTCTACCAAGCAAAATGCTCACTCATTAAGGTAAATAGATTTCGATTTTCTTTCTTCTGTGCTTCTGGACAGTTGGCCAAGTATTTGTTGTTAAGTTGTTCTTTCATATTTAACTTTGTAGACACATCAAGAACAGGGCCGTTCTTACAAGGAGGTCTGTGCCCCAGTCATTGAACGTTTGAGGTTCCTCTTTAATGAACTGAGACCTGCAGTTTGTAATGACCTCTCTATAATGTCCAAGTTTAAACTGTTAAGTTCTTTGCCCCGTTGGAGGAGGATAGCTCAGAAGATAATTCGAGAACGAAGGAAGAAGAGAGGTAAGAAGGTAAAAGGTAGGAGGATTCTTTCAGAGTGTGTCCCCGTATAGGTGTCTGTGGTTGCAGTGAGGCTGTGGGCTGCTGCTCACCTATCGTAGCATTTTCACAAGTGCCATAATGTTTGTTATGTGTATTTAGGGTTAAGTTTACAAATCCTGCTTATTTTTCCAAGATATCAGATGATGATGCAACTTTGGGATTGAGTGTGTTATCATTTGGTAACTAGTAAATTGATGCTGAAAATACTGTAAACTTTATTAAATTGATGGGGAAAAGGAAGTGTTTTTTTAATCACTTGTCCTGGTAATGAGATATATGGGAACGTTTAATCTTTCAACAAATCTTGCCATTCTTGTGAAGAAATGTTTTTCTTTGGCAATATTGAGTATTCTGAAACATGGAAGATTGTTATAAAAGGAAACAAAAGAGTTACTGATATTTTCAGGAAGCAACTGTGTAGCGATATGGAAAAGAGTTTTTGTATTAACCAAACTTTGAGTGAAAATACATACTTTCTAATTTGGTCACTTGTGGTTATAAGCAAGTCTACCAAAATATCTGATTATATTCTTATGAATTATATTGGTTTATTCCCAGATTAGCTTATTAAGCAATATTAATTACTGAGTTTTAGATGGACATTACAAACAATGCCATGAAAGACTAACTTATTGTAGACGCCATCCTGAATTGATTGTTCCTGAGCTTAAACCACAGCTTATCTGGATCCTGGAGATGCTCTGCATCAGGAGATATGTCAGGAACACTTCTGAGATCCCTTTAACCCAGGTAGCCGGGAAACTCAGAGACTGCCATCTCAGCGTGAGGGAGGGTGACCCCATCCCCGTGTGGCCATTGCCTCCCTGGTCTCTGAGCTCACACTGTCACCGCTTAAAATTTCTTGATGTTGTGGGTTTATATACTTAATTGTAACATAGAAATAATTAATATTCCTGGTGCTGTGCTAAGTTTGATGATTTACTGGTAGGGCTCCACAAGACTCAGAAGAACTGTTATACTCTTAGTTATTACTGTGAAAGGGTACAGATAAAAATTAGCAAAAGGAGAGGTGCATGGAGGGAATTCCAAAGGAAACTGGGTCCGGGCTTCCAGTGTTCCCTCCAGTGAATCACACAGGGTCGTGCTTGGTTCTCTCAGCAGTGACATGTGACACGTGTGAAGGACTGTCAGTCAGGGATGCTCACCTGAACCTTGGTGTCCAGGGTTGTTGTTGGGAGTCAGTCACGTGGCCATGTGGGGCCTGCGTGATTGCTCTCAGCTGCCCAGACTCCATCCAGAGTAGACACAGGCAGTTGCCGTAAGTCACAAGCTGTCTGGTTACACCGGTAAAGTTGGTCCTGTGCCTCAGACACACTCTTCTCAGGCAGAACATACCAAGGTTTCAGAGCTCAGTTCTCAGGAGCTGGTGAAGAGCCAGTGCTGACGGGACAGGCCTTTCTTGGGAATTTGCAGGGTTTGAGCAGCCCAGACCTGCTATGTTAATGTTTTATTGCCTATGTTTATTATTGTGTTGCTGGTTATTTATATTATATATTGAGAAGAATGAGACTGAAAACCTTGAAGAGGACCAAAAGTACGGAAGCAACACCACGTATCACATTGCAAATTCAATAGAAATTTCTCTGATTAAAAAGACTAACGTAGTCAGAGGCATCTACTTGATTCAGTTGCACACTGGTGACAGAACCAATGCACTAGTCCAGGGTGGGCAAACTAGGGTCTGGGGACAAATGCAGCCTACCACTTGCTATGTATCACCCATGGGCTAAGGCTGGGTTTTGCATTTTTAAATTATTTTGTAAAAACTCAAAAGAAGACTATGATTCATGAAGATTATATGAAGTTTAAATGACAGTATTCATAAATAAAGTTTGCCAGTTTTCATGCTGCAACAGTAGAGTATTTGCAGTAGACTGAAATAGCTTGCAAAGGCTAAAATATTCACTGTCTGGCCCTTTATGAAAAAGTTTGCCAACCCCTGGGCTTCCCCTTCTTTAGGGCTTCCCTCCATCGTAACACTGTCACTGTCTTTCTATCCCTGACATGGAGTGGCAAAGTGTTATTACTAGATGTCATGTGAGAATAATTATGATAGTTTTTACTTTTGTAATTTGAGCACTTGACAATGATATTTATGTGTTTCTGTGAATAAAATATATCCTTTACCTTCATGCAAATTTAAACATTTCTTAATTTAAAATCATATTTAATGATTGTTATAATGAATGATGTTTTTAAACATAGTTCCTAAGAAGCCAGACTCTACAGATGATGAAGAAAAAATTGGAAACGGAGAGAGTGAAGAAGCTTGCATCTTGCCTCACAGTCCTATAAATGTGGACAAAAGACCCATTACAGTTAAATCACCCAAGGTGAAGTATTTTGTGTGGTTCTAAGACTGGCTGTATAGAAGCACAACATACTGCAAGGGAATCCACAAATATTGTCGCTTTGTTTTTGAATATACAGTAGAGAGTTTGGTGGTTATTAAAAGTATGAGTAACTGTGCCCCAGTGATGCTGAATGCACTTGACTTATCGTGCCCTGGTCAAATTGATAGCTGGAGAAGTGTTTCCTTTTACTTTTATTAGTATATTGTATCATTATTTGTTCACCGTTTTCTTCATTCATTTATTCACTCATTCATTGAATGTATCCTTTGTTCCAGAAGCTATTAATATGGATGATAATTTAAGTTTGCATGTCAGGTTAGCTGATTCCAAAGTATGTAAGCATACAGATTATAAATTCACTTATAAGCCTATTTATGATGTAGTTGTTTTTATCATAAATTAATTACTAAATTTAAAATACTTTACCAATTTAAACCTAGGGGCATTTATTTATATTTTCTTCAAGTAATTGTTTTAGAGCACATGTTAATATGAATAGGGTTAACTAATGGTGAAAATGGTTTTCCTTTGTCAGGATAAATGGCAGCCACTGTTGAGTACAGTTACAGGTGTTCACAAATACAAATGGTTGAAGCAGAATGTTCAGGGTCTGTATCCTCAGTCTGCACTCCTCAGTACTATTGCTGAATTTGCCCTTAAAGAAGAGCCAGTGGATGTGGAAAAAATGAGAAAGTGCCTACTAAAACAGGTAAATTTGCTAAGAACATTCTTCTGTGTACTGGATAATACATAAACACTTAACGGTATGCATTGATGTTTTGCAGTTGGAGAGAGCAGAGGTTCGCCTGGAAGGGATAGATACAATTTTAAAACTGGCAGCCAAAAATTTCTTACTTCCGTCTGTGCAGTATGCTATGTTCTGTGGATGGCAAAGACTTATTCCAGAGGGGATTGATATAGGGTAAGACTTTATAATATTTTTTTCTTAATTAAGGGAAGCTGTGACAACAAAGCATTGTTTTATTGAAGCCTGGCAGTATTCTGAGTAAAATTCTTCATCTTTGTTTGAAAGGGAACCCCTTACTGATTGTTTAAAGGATGTTGATTTGATCCCACCTTTTAATCGGATGCTGCTTGAAGTAACTTTTGGCAAGCTGTATGCTTGGGCTGTTCAGAATATTCGAAATGTTTTGATGGATGCAAATAACAAGTTTAAAGAACTTGGTGAGTTAAAAATCTGACAGTTAAAAGGCTGTATTAAAATTGCTGTTGATGTCAATGATCACATCAGCATTATTCCATAGTTTGGCTCTTTATTATATATTCTGGAAACTTGCAAATTCTTATTGCTTTGAAGACTTTAATAACTTTGTGCATTAGAATGATAAACTAAGCTGCTTTAAGTTTTCTCAAATTCTAAACAAAACTTTCAAAATTTGGCAGAAGGTACAATCTTGTAGTATCCTAATATAAAGCTTTTGCATTTTAACATTTTCATGTGTATCACTTACACAATCTGTCCTAGAATGTGTATCCTATATTAATACATAATTTCCTGGACAGTTTGAGCATCTACAAAGAAGTGGTAGGATTGGTTTTGTGGAAGAGAAGTGAAATATCTCTCTTACATTTGACATGAAATGAGTAAGCCACCAGGGATATTTAGAAGAGCAGTGTGATACATTTTGTAGACAGATGAAGATAGCTGTATGTGGAGTGATGGTGGTGTGATTATTGCAAAGCAATACAGAGCTGCCCGATGTCCACACTCTATGGATATCTGATGAAAAAGACAGACTTATAAAAAAAATTGTTAATGCTTTCCTCATCGTGTATGTTTTTGTATCCACGCACAAGAAATTTATGTAGGTGCCAATGCTTTTTAGGTATCCAGCCTGTCCCCCTGCAAACCATCACAAATGAGAACCCGTCGGGACCCAGCCTGGGGACAACCCCACAAGCACGCTTTCTCCTGGTAATGCTCAGCACGCTCACCCTGCAGCACGGTGCCCACAACCTGAAGCCTCCTGCTGAACTCCGGCATGCTCGCTCTCACACAGACAGCACTGCGGCTCATCGGTGGGTTGGCATCGCCCTAAGTCCTTTGTGAAAATGCCACGGTTTTGCCTTGATCTCTCTCTCTTTTTATAAACTTTTTTTTTTATTGTGGTAAAATACAAATAACATAAAATTTACTATTCTAAGTACTTTTAAGTTTATAACTCATTGTTATCAGTAAGCACATCCACAGTGTTGTGCAAGCCTTAATACTATCTAGTTCCATAACTTTTCATCACCCCAAATGCAAACCATATCCATTTAGCAGTGACTCCTGAATTCCCACTCCCCCAGCTGTTGGCAACAACAAGTCTGCTTTCTGTCTCTGTGGACTTGCTCCTTCTGGATATTTCATACAAATGAAATCATACAATTTTAGCCTTTTGTATCTGGCTTATTTCATTTAGCATGTATCAGTACTTCATTTCTTTCTATGGCTGAAAACTGTTATATGAATATACTGTGTTTTATTTATCCATTCATCCATTGATGGACATTGCTTGTATCTGCCTTTTGGCCATGGTGAGTGGTGCTGCTAGAACATTTGTGTACAAGTTTTTGTTTGCACACTGTTACCAGTCCTTTTGTCATATACTGTAGGAGTGAATTGCAGGGTCATATGGTAATCCTATGTTCAGCTTGCTCAGGAACTGTCAAACTATTCCACAGCACTATACCATTTTACATTCCCACCAGCAATGGGCCAGGAGTTTCAGTTTCTCCGTGTCCTTGCCAACACTAGTTATTTTCTGGTTTTTTTTTTTTTTTTTTTGAATTAAGGCTACCCTACTTGGTGTGAAGTGGTATTTCATTGTGGTTTGTTTTACACTTCACTAATGTTGAATGATGTTGAGCCTCTTTACCTGTGCTTGTTGTATATCTAGGAGAAACGTCTGTTCACGTCCTTTGCCCATTTTAAAATTGGGTTGTTTGTGTTTGAGTTGTCTGGGTCCTTTACATATTCTGGATACTAGATTGTTATCAGTTATGTGGTTTGAAGACATTTTTTTCCTAGTCTGGGTTTTGTTTTTCTTTGGTGCCCAGAAATTTTAAAATTTGATTAAGTCTAATTTATCTGTTATTCTTTTGTTGCTTGTGCTTTTGATTTCATGTTTAAGAAATCATTGCCAAATCCAAGGTCAAGAGGATTACCCATTATGTTTTCTTCCTTAAGTCTTATATTTAGATCTTTGATCCATTTTAAGGTAGTTTCTTAATATGGTGTGGGGTAAGGGTTCACTTTATTTCTTTTGGTTATCCAGTTGTTCCAGTATCATCTGTTGGAAAGATTCTTCTTTTCTCAAGTTCTTAGCACCCTTGTCAAAAATCATTTGACTATAGATACTTAAGTTTGTTTCTAGACTCTCAGTTCTGCTCTGTTGGTCTCTGTGTCGGTCATTAACGCCAGTCCCACACTGTTTTGAACACTGTAGCTTTGTGGTAAGTTTTGAAATCGATAAGTCCTTCAACTTTGTTTTTCTTTCTCAAGATTACTTTGGGTCCCTTGCATTTCCATATGACTTTCAGGTCTGGCTTTCCCATGTCTGCAAAAAAGGCCATTGGGGTTTTGTAGGGATTGTATTGAATCTGTAGATCCTGTTGGGGAGTACTGCCATCTTCACAATATTAAGTCTTTCATTCCATAAATATGAGATTGCTTTATATTTATTTAGGTCTTCTTTCGTTCTTTGAGCAGTATTTTATAGTTTTATTGTTATCAGGGTAATGCTGGTAACTCATAGAGTGAGTTAGGAAGTAGTTTCCTCCTATTCTGTCTTTGAAAGGGTTAGAGAATTGGTGTTAGTTCTCTTTTGAATGTTTGGTAGAATTCACCAGTAAAGCCATCTGCCCTGGGTTTTTTGGTTTGTTGTTGAGAGCTTTTTGGTTACTGATTCAACTCTTCACTTGTTTTAGGTCTATTCACATTTTCTATTTGTCTTGAGGCAGGTAATTTCTATGTTTTTAGGATTTATCCATTTCATCTAGGTTAGCTAATTTATTGGTGTACAGTTGTTCACAGTGTGGTCATAATTCTCTTTATTTCTATAGGATCAGTAGCAATGTCCCCACTTTTTCTTCTGGTTTTAGTGATTTGCATCTTCTCTCTTTTTTTTTTTTTAGTTAATCTACCTAAAAGTGTCAATTTTATTGATGACATTTTTCAAAAAAACAACTTTTGGTTTTGTTGATTCTGTTGTTTTTCTATTATTTATCTCTGCTCTAATCTTTATTATTTCCTTCTTTCTAACTTTGGGTTTACTTTGTTCTTGTTTTTCCAATTCCTCCAGGTGTAGTTAAGTTATTAATTTGAGATCTTCTTTTTTACTGTGTGCATTTATAGATTTAAATTTCCCCCTTAGCACTGATTTTGCTGCATCTCATAAGCTTTGGTATGTTGTGTTTTTGTTTTCATTTGTCTCAAAGCATTAATTTCTCTGTGATTTTTGTTTCTTTGGCTGGTTGTTTAAGTGTGTGTTATTTAATTTCCACATATTTGTGTATTTTCCAGTTTTCCTTCTGTTGTTAATTCCTAGTTCATTCCATTGTGGTCTAAGAAGATAATTTATATGATTTTACTTATTTCAATTCATTATTTTTTTCTTTTTTTTCTTTTTGCGGTACGCGGGCTTCTCACTGTTGTGGCCTCCCCTGTTGCGGAGCACAGGCTCTGGACGCGCAGGCTCAGTGGCCATGGCTCACGGGCCCAACCGCTCCAC